>NW_024412403.1:73145386-73261608 GCF_014898765.1 Herpailurus yagouaroundi | reverse complement strand
TTTTTTTTTAATTTATTAATTTTGAGAAAGAGAGGCAGAGCTTGAGTGGAGCAGATGCAGAGAGAGAGGGAGACATGGAATCCCGAGCAGGCTCCAGGCTCTGAGCTGCCAGCACAGAGCCCAACACAGGGCTCCAACTCATAGACTATGAGATCATGATCTGAGGTGAAGTTGGATGCTTAACTGACTGAGCCACCCAGGTGCCCCTAAAGATTTTATTTTATGTTTTAAAGTTTGTTTGTTTATTTATTTTGAGAGAGAGAGCAGGGGAGGGGCAGAGAGAGAGGGAGAGAGAGAGTCCCAAGCAGGCTCTGAATATCAGCATGGAGCCTGATGTGGGGCTTGAACCCACGAACTGTGAGACCATAACCTGAGCCGAAACCAAGAGTTGGATGTCCAACTGACTGAGCCACCCAGGACCCCCATAAAGATTTTATTTTTAAGTAATCTCTGCACCCATTGTGGGACTCAAACTTACAACCACAAGATCAAGAGTCACATGCTCCACTGACTAAGCCAGCCGGGTGCCCCTGAAAAATACTCTTTATATCTGACCAAATGCCCAACTAAAGACATGAAGGAAGGGAGGGAGGGAAGGAAGAAAGAAGGGAGGGAGGGAGGGAGGGAAGGAAGGAGAGAAGAAAGGAAAGAGGGAGGGAATGGATGGATATTGGGGAGGCATGCATCTATCTCTGTCATAGGGCTCAACAGGTGGATTCATTTCTTAAGGTGAAAGGTCCAGTCTTTTCCACACTTTTTAAAAACCTGGCCACTAACAAAAAGCAGCCAGGTTGATCTGATCCTAGATTTTCTGTTTCCCTTTCACCTTCTGACATAGAAAGAGAAAACAGCCAAGAGGCCACAGGAATAAGTAAAATAAGTAGGAGAAGCAAAGAGCCCTAAACAGCCAGCAGTGTTAATCAGGCATGAGATATTGTGGGGCTTGGAGCTGAGATGCAGAAATTAAGAGTTGGTTTCCCTCACCCACCCCTCAGAGCTCTGGGACACTGGGGGCACAGACTAGCCCTGGGCAGCAAGCAGGTTAATTACATAAGTACTGCTTGAATACATTTTTTCTTCTAAAAATCTTAAGTATCATAGGCAACACTGAAGTCACTTCTGACCTTAACCACAACCGCTTGTTTCCTTCCCCTGTCTCACATGCCTGTCCTAGATGACAACCCTCATCACAGAGACGGGTTTTTGACTCTGATGTTGGAGGCTTTAGCACTCTGCGGACTGGAGCCTCCCCCTGCTCTCCCCACACCCTGCCCAGGGCACAGTGTCCCCTCACTTCCCAGGCATGGTTCCTCCTGCCCCCTTCACAGGGGGACCTCGGAAGGGCTGAGCTCCCTATGTTCATTTCTGTTGCTGCTTAATAAATCATGGTTCTGTAAATCAGAAGTCAGGTAGGGGCTCTCCGCTCAGCGTGTCACAAGTCTGAAATCAAGGTCTGGGCCAGGCTGAGATCTTGTCTGGAAGCTCTGGGGGGAAATCTGCTTCGAGGCTCATTCTTGTCAGTTGGACAAATTTGCCGCTATGGAACTGGAGGCCACCCACATTCCCTGCCAGGGGCCCTCCACCTTTGAGCCAGCAGTGGTGCACCAAATCCCCATGGTTTGATTCTCTGATGTCCTCTTCCACCACCAGCTGAGAAAACTCTTTGCTTTCAAAAGGCTCGTGTGGTTACGTCGGGCCCACACGGGGTTACCCCCTGTCTAATGGTCAGCCATGCTCTGTGACATAACCTAACCACAGGAGTGACAGCCACCATCTTCAGAGTCTCAGGGATCGTGCAGGCCATGTTCACTAGCGGCTGGGAAAATCTCGGGGCCATCCTAGAATTTTGTCTCCCACGTGCCCTGAGCTTGGACCTGGCTCATCTCCACTTCTCTGTCCGCAGAGGACATCCTGGGTATAGAAGCTGCACGGCCATGGGAGTTTCACCCCACCAGCTCCTGCCGCACGGTGGTCTTCCCACTGCTGACCTCCGGCTCTGCCTTCTGGCTGCTCAGGCTCTGGGAACAGTGGGGGCCATGGCCGGGCCCGGTGAGCGGCTACGTGCTGCTGGTGGGACCCCGGCTCCTCCTCACTGCCCTCTCCTTTGCCCTGGACGTGGCCGTGTACCACCTGGCCCCGCTGTGGGGGGCGGAGCGCTGGAACGCCCTGGTCCTGCTGTCTGGTTCCTACGTCACTCTGGTCTTCTACACAAGGACCTTCTCCAACACCATCGAGGGACTGCTCTTTGCCGGGCTGCTGGTGCTGGTGTCCCCCCGGTTAGCTTGGAGCCCCACACCCAAGAAGCCTGCTCCAGGCCCCTGGTGGCACAGCTGGCTTCTCGGGGGCGTCGTGGCTGCTGGCTTCTTCAACCGGCCCACGTTTCTGGCCTTTGCTCTGGTCCCGCTCTTCCTCTGGAGCATTTGTGGAGCCACAAACCCTGGCTTCAAGTCACTGACGAAGGAAGCCCTGGAGCTGCTCCCAGGGGCAACCCTCATGGCAGCGGTGTTTGTGGCTGTGGACAGCTGGTATTTCTCCAGTCCATCTAGATCCACTACCCTTGTTCTGACACCCGCCAACTTCTTGTACTACAACCTGGATCCTCAAAACCTGGCGAGGCATGGCACACACATGCGGCTGACTCACCTGGCCGTCAATGGTTTCCTGCTCTTTGGGATGCTGCATGCCCGGGCCCTGCAGGCTGCGTGGCAACAGCTGCAAGCCTGCCTCCAGGCCTTTGCACGAACGGGCTTCCCGCGGGCTCTGGGCGGCTGGAGCCTGCTGTCCAGCCCCAGGCCTTGCCTCCTGCTCCTCTACTTCATGCCTCTGGCCCTGCTGTCTGCCTTTAGCCACCAGGAGGCTAGGTTCCTGATCCCCCTCCTGGTCCCCCTAGTCCTGCTTTGCAGTCCACAGGCCCAATCTGTGCCCTGCAAGGGCACCCTGGTCCTCTTCAACAGCCTGGGCGCCCTCTTCTTCGGCTGCCTGCACCAGGGAGGCCTGGTGCCTGGCCTGGAGCACCTGGAGCAGGTGGTTCACGCACCCGTGCTCCCAAGCATGCCTACCCACTACACACTCCTCTTCACCCACACCTACATGCCCCCCCGGCACCTCCTGCACCTCCCGGGCCTGGGCTCAGCTGTGGAGGTGGTGGACATGGGTGGGACGGAGGACTGGGTCCTGTGCCGAGCCCTGAACAACTTCACCAGACAACCAGCCTGCCAGGTGGCTGGTGGGCCGTGGGTCTGCCGCCTTTTTGTGGTGACTCCTGGCACCACCAGGCCTGCCATGGAGAAGTGCCATTTCCCTCTCAAGAGTGAGGCACTCCTGTTTCCCCACTTGACCCTGGAAGACCCGCCAGCCCTGTCCTCTCTGTTGAGTGGGGCTTGGAGGGACCATCTCAGCCTTCACATCTTGGAACTGGGGGAAAAGCCTGACAACGTGACAGAAAAGTCACTGCCTAAGATCCAGCCATAGGTGAAGGCACCATTCCACCTTCTATGTGGGTAGCTGGGCTGGGACAGAGCCCTGATTCTCTTCCTTTCCTTTCCCTTCCAGAATTCCCACCACTGCCTCTCCTGTGCATAGGCTTTGGCTGCTCTACCTTCGGGGTAAGCTGGCACCTTTTTCCCCTTAAAGACCAAAGATCTGACCAGTCACAATCCTGATGCGAAAGTCCCCAAAGAACCAACCACTGGTGTAACCAACGGCGCCTAATGTCTGTTCCTGCTCTGTTTCTTCTAGCCGCTGTGGTGTTGTGACATGTAATAGCACCTGGTTATGAAAAGAGAGATCTGCTAATGACATTCCTGAATGACCTCTCTCAAACCTTCCAGGATGCCTTACTTCCTGCTGTCCTGATAACCCTCTGGCTTCCTAGATACCTGGGAAGGAGGCAGTGTGGTGATGTAGAAAGACCAGGAAGTTCAGACTCTGGAGACCAGAGTTCTAGTCCCTGGTTTGCCTGCCACTCACTGGCTGTGTGATCTTAAGAAAGCCCCTCCCCCTCACCTAGCCTCAGTTCCCAACCTGTACAATGGATGAGGGGATCTCTGAGGTTTCTGCTTGCTGACACTATGGCATGCCTTGGTCTGCAGCACATGTCCCCTGGCTAAATATGCATATCTCTCCCAAAGCTCTTTAAGCATAGACTGGCGGTATATTTAAGGGCACTCTGATGCCTGCTGTCTCAGCGTTTTGTTATTACCGAGACAAGTAGTTCTGGAACTTTTCTCCCCACCTTCTTCTACTCCTGTCCATGAGAGAGGTGGTAGGACAGCTTACCCTTTAAAGACCATTCTCCTTCCTCAGCCCACCCGAGTGGGAATGGAGAACACACAATGCTCTTAGTAGCTGGTTGCAGTTGAGAGCAATCTGATGCTACCAGAGACTTCTTAAAAGTGGTCTGGTCACTCTCTAAGCTCATAGCCCCCGTCTGAAACCTCTTCACAGGATGAAGAGCAAACCCCATGCCAAACCAACACCTGCTCTGGTGGAAGCCATCATAGCCCCACGCACGATGCTCTCCACACCTAAAGGCACCTGTACCCATCCACTGGGAACTCGAGGAGCTCTGGCACTAAACCTGTCCTCATTCTCCCTGCTCAAAGCTCTACCAGCTCATAAGAGGCACCCAGGCCACAGAAATCAGTGAGCTGGAAATCAGTACAGAGCAGGAGACCAAAACAATACAAATGACCAAACCTGGGCATTTTTCTAGTCCCGTCTTCTGCTGTCTAAGGCTTGGGTCATCCCCCTTTTTTTTTTTTTTTTTGAGGGCGGGGGGGGGGGGGGGGAGGTGGAGAGGATCCCAGGAGGGGCAGAGAGAGAGAGAGAGAGAGGAAAAGAGAGAGAAGTGGGGCTCACCCAAAGCGGAGCTCATGAACAAGGTCATGACCTGAGCTGAAGTAAGATGCTTAATGACTGAGCCACTGAGGTGCCCAAAGCTTGGGTCATCTTGAACCTACAGCCCTTTGAGTCATGCTGCCCCGGGACTCCTGCTCGTCTTAGTGCCACACCCTCCTCATGACTCCAACCCTGAGGAAGAGGAAAGTCAGTGGATGCTAGTAAATGTTCAGCAACCCATTCTCTGGGGGCAAAAAAGCCCCAATTTGTAGTATTGGCCAATTTTTGTGGTATAAATACTCCCGCCTTGGCTGATTTCAAACTACCAAAATGATGTTACTGAACTCCAAGTTGGGAGGAGATGCCAAAGATGTGCTCTCAGGATCCAGTGGAAGTTGGCTCTCGCAAACTACTGGACATTTCCCTCCTTCAAATTCTATAGTATCCCTTCATTTAAATTCTATAGTATCCACCATTGTGGTTTAGGTTTCTAAGAACCTCTGATGTGTCTTCCTATCCTTAGTGCCTAACATCATCTCTGGCACTTATTTGCTTACTTTGCAGCCCAAATGCCACCTTGGAGACACTCTAGACTCCAGGGTCCCAAACTCCTTTGGACTTCTTGGGATTTCTGCATCTTCCCTGAGTTGGATCCACAGTCTCAGAATTCCCTGGAGGAACTGTTGGCATAGCAGTCCATGTAGATGGTTAATGGTCTGACTCCTAATACAGTTGTCCATAAAGTGCTGTTATCTAGAGGCACGTGGGTGGCTCAGTCGGTTAAGCGTCTGATTCTCGGTTTCGGCTCAGGTCATGATCTCACAGTTTCATGATTTTGAGCCCCACACAGCGCTCTGGGATGACAGTGCAAAGCCTGCTTGGGATTCCGTCTCTCTCCCTTTCTGCCCCTCTCCCGCTCATGCTGTCTCTGTCTCTCTCAAAACAAATACACTTAAATAAAAAAAATCCACTTAAAAAAAAAGGTACTCATATCTAGGTCTATGAGGCATCAAGGGTTGAATCAGAATTGCCCTGCAGGATAGCAGGAGGAGTTGCTTCCTGCTTCACTTTCTGGCAGAACTTAGAGCTTGAAAGGCATGATGGAAGATTATTGCCACTGGGAATGGTGGGAAGAATTTGGTCTGTTTCTTTAGTCATAGGGTAATTGGTGGGATGGCAAGCCAGTGACTGCAATCCCTGGAGGCTTCTCCAATGACGTGCGGAGGCATCTAAATCACCTGTCACTATACTCTGGTTTCTCTTCAGATCACATAAATCTTTCGCCTTTTAAATCACCTGTCACTAGAATAGAAAGGACTCTGTTTTCTCTCTCTCTGCTCGGACTCCCTCTACAAAAATGGAGGGAACTTACTTCTTATACACTTCTTCCATGAGAAATAAACAACTGTGCCCCTCTCTTGCTTTTTTTCCCTTTCTTAACAAAATGGCCAGTTTGTCTAGTAGCTTCATGGCTTCCTGCAATGCTTCCTTTTGCTCTCTGCCAGTCTGGAAAAAGACCTACCACTGAATGTGCTGACCTGTGTTGAGGGTAGAGGATCCAGCTGGAGACCGCTAATATTCTGCTGCTCTGAGATCCAGAGACAAATGAGTGAGATTGAGACCAATGAGGCAGAAAGGCAGTAGAAGGAACAAGGTCTTCAGGCTCCTCATTGACAGCCTCAAAGAAGAAGCCAGAGTTGTCTCTGGTCTGGGAGAAGGACTTGTCCTTTGATAGGACAGGGGGGTAGGATGCCAAATCAGGACTCTGGTCATCAGGACAGTGGAACTTCTGGCCGCAGAGAGGATTAAATAGCAGCACCTCTGATGGGATATCAAATCAGAAGTATGAACATTAGGAAAGCTACTTTAGCTTCTCCATCCCCATGGGAGGTCTCTGGCCACATCCAGCTCCCTCTCTGTGACTATAAGAAAGGCCAAAATATAAATTCTTGCTGGTCACCAGCCTAAAAGCATCTCCTGTGGCTTCAAATTCCCTAGATTGCATGATTAGCTGTGGAGCCTAGAGGCAATCAGAAATTCAGTCAGAAGCCTCAGATGACAAGACATTTCTGTATACCATGGATTTCCTAATCACGGGTCCATTAACTGGGCCATAGTCTTGATTGTATCCCAAACCCTCTAAAACTGGGACTAGGAATCCAGGCAGCTTGTTCCATGGTAGGCAGTGGTCCTACCGCCCAGTGGTGACTTCTGAAGGAAGAAGGTCCTGGGGTGAAGGCAGGCATTGAAGGTCAGGGTAAATGCTGCAGAGACTTGTAATTAAGGACTTAGGCCCTGGAATCAATCTCATGTATTCACATCCCACTCTGTAAGGATGTAACTACACTTCCTCATATGAAAGTGGTTGTAAAGTGTGAGATAATCCACACGAGTGCAATTATCAAGTGCCAGCACAGAATAAGCATTCAAAATGCGTTAACTAGTATTACCATGGACCCATAGTCCCCAGGAACCCTAGCCCATCTTGCCAGAGAAGTACCACACTCACATCATTACTCAGCTCATACATTTAATCAGAGGATTTGGGCAGCTGCAGGTTTGTCCTTCCATCCATGCTCCCCCCCTGGAAGTAGCGCGCTGCTCTGTGAGTGTAGAGGTAGCAGCATCTAGCACGAGTTTTAGTCCCATTAGCAGAGGGCACTCTTTCGGCTGTGGTTTGGTTCATAGCTCTCTGTACACGGTACATCAGGGCCCAGCCTATCTGCTTCTGTCAGGCTTCGGGGCTTTCTTCACATTGTCCAGTCGGATCACAGGGCTTCACCGGGGATGTCGGTTTGGCCCGGGCTCCCTGATGAACGGAACCCCAGAAGGCCGACAATCTGAGTCAGAATTCGAAGCCGTGCACAGTGCCCACGGTGACTCCTTACCGCCGAGGCGTGTGTCGAGCCCAGAAAGGAAAGCCGGTGACCTTGATCGGGCCCAGCGTGGATTTAGGGGTTTGCGCCTGGGCCCCTCTGGCTACCCGGGGGTGACCCCGGGCGGTCCCGGAGGCCGCGGCGCAGCTCCTGAGTGAAGGTGTCTTTGAAGCGGGCAGCGCGGCGACCTAGGGAACCCGCGGGCCCAGCCGCAAGGGCTCGAAGGCGCCGGGCTGCGTCCTGGCCGCGGAGCTGGGCCTGCAGCAGTGCGAAGGCTGTGAGCTGCGCCGCACGCCGGATGGGCTTAGACTCCGACAGACGCTCCACCAGCTGCGGGCTGTAGAGCAGCGCGGCCAAGAGCCGCCGAAGAACCATTCTCGGAGCGACCCGGAACCCAGAGGCCACAGCTCTTGCTTCCGACCGACGACTCCCCAAAACGGACCACGTCTGCGCCCGCCCCGCCCCGCCCCGTGACGACACTACCGCGCAGGGATTGGTCCATAGGATATCCACCTTCTGCGGCCGCTTCAGCGCGTTTCCGCTTCCGCCGCCGCCGCGGCTGCCTCGTTGATCCCTGAGTGGCGGCGTCTTCGTGTACCTCTCTGCACTATGTCCGGCGGCCTTCTGAAGGCGCTGCGCAGCGACTCCTACGTGGAGCTGAGCCAGTACCGGGACCAGCACTTCCGGGTGAGGGAGGCCGGGACGCGAGAAGGCAGGCCCAGGGCCAGAACGCCCAGAATCGGCTTACTGTTGTCTCATTGTGTCGTTTTCCATTCTTTGGTTTCCCGAAGAGCGAAATGAGGCCCGGTGCCTCCTGGGGAACGGATGCTGAAAGGGCTGAATGCCCTTATCTCATAGAGAATTTGAGGCTCATTTTCCTTTCCCTTGCAGCTGCTCCCTGCAGAGGGGTTCCAGCGGCAGTAGTAACGGTGGCTTGCGGTTTCACAGGCAATGGCTTGGGAAGGTGACTTTGTGATATGAGGGGCAAAAGGTGTCCTTTTGACACCTTGAGGGAGTATGGAGGGGCGCTTTCCTGACCCAGGTACTGGGACTTTTTACTACTTTTTTAATTTTTAGAGAGGGAGCAGAAGCGGGGAAGAGTTGCAGAGGGGGAAAGAGAGGGCAAGAATCCCAAGCTGTCTCCCTGCCCAGCGGGGAGCCCAGTGCGGGGCTCCATCCCGTGACCCTGGGATCATGACCTGAGCTGAAATCAAGAGTGGGAAGCTCAACTGACTGAGCCACCCAGGTGCCCCTAGTGCTTTTTTATTTTAAGTTAGATCAGCTTTTTGTCGTTGTGGCCCTTTCCTTCCTTGGCACAGTAGATTGGTCCTACAAAGTTCTGCGCAGTGGGCTGGCGAGACACAAAGTTCAGCCTTGTCTCCAACCTTAAGGAGCCCTCGGAGTGGGAAGGTGGACCATCCCAGCTAGGCACTTTTAAGTGTCTAGGTGTCCAGATCAGAGAACTGCTGGGTTTCAGAAGAGGGAGGTTTTAGTTTGTGGGAAAAGGAAAGGCTGCAGATATTCAAGGTGGGCTGTTGATTATCAGCAGAGGCAGTGTTGAAGTGGAGCAACACTCATCAACCACTGGTTATTTCGTAAACTTTTATCAAGTGCTGTTGCCGAAACTGAAGTCCTAGAGGGAGAGGGAATATTGTTTCCGTACCCTTAGAGTTTATAATCTTCTAATAGAGATTGTAAATAGTGGCAAGTAATCATAATCTAGAGCAGAAATGGTGAGGATAAGGGAATCCTGTGAAGATTCAGAAAAGGAAGACAGCTTGTGACAGGAAAGGAGGGACGTGTTTTCAGAAGAATGTGGGCAGGGGTACCTGGCTGGTTTAGGCGGTTAAGCCTCCAACTTCGCCCTGCATCAGGCTCTGTGCTGACCGCTCAGAACCTGGAGACTGTTTCAGATTTCTCTCTCTTCCTCCCGCCTCTCTCCTCCCCCTCTCCCCCTCCATCTCTCCCTTTCTCTCTCTCACCTTCCCCCTCTCTCTCCATCTCCCTCCTCTCAGTCTCCCCCACCCCCTTGCCTTCTGTCTCCTTCTCAAAAATAAATAAAACATTAGAAGAGGGTGGGCATGGAGAATGCAAAAATGTGTTAGTAGGGTAGGGAAAAGTTAATTTTGAGGCCAAATTGAGGATGATCTTAAATTCATTCACTAAGCCAGCCGTTTTTAAATGCTTACTATATGCCAAGCAAGATTTTCACTTCTATCACTTTTACAATTCTCGTTGCTTTAGAAAGTTCCCTGCATCATAACCATCTTGAATTTCAGGTATCCTATGAGATTAAAACTGTGAAAAGTTTCAACTTTTTCTGTTACTCATCTGTGCGGTCTAAAGGACCTGTAACTTTAGGGGCGCCTGGGTGGCGCAGTCGGTTAAGCGTCCGACTTCAGCCAGGTCACGATCTCGCGGTCCGGGAGTTCGAGCCCCGCGTCAGGCTCTGGGCTGATGGCTCAGAGCCTGGAGCCTGTTTCCGATTCTGTGTCTCCCTCTCTCTCTGCCCTTCCCCCGTTCATGCTCTGTGTCTCTCTGTACCAAAAATAAATAAACGTTGAAAAAAATAAAAAATTTTAAAGGACCTGTAACTTTATTCAGATAGTAGTAAGATACTATCATGAGGAATTTCTGGTGTTTCCTGAATGGAACCCACATGAATATTCCTTAAGTAAGTACTTACACCACAGTTGTCTTAAGCTGTAGCTGTTTGTTTGGAATAGGCTATTTGTTTAGATTACTTACATGTGTGAGAAAAGTAGAATTAAGAAAAGGCCTCCTGGTAATTTTAATAAATGAGTAACAGCAGTGATACAAATAAGGTGAATCTACTTTAATGCCTCATTCCAAAGCTCTGAAAACTCAGGGCACCAGGGTTGCCCGGTCAGTTGAATATCCAACTCTTGATTTCAGCTCAGGTCATGATCTCACAGTTTGTGGGTTCAAGTCCTGCATGAGTTAGAGCACTGTTAGCGCAGAGCCTGCTTGAGATTCTTTCTCCCTCTCTTGCTGCTCTTCCCCCACTCTTGCATGCAAGCAATAAATAAATAAAATTGATGTTTATTTATTCTTGAGAGAGAAAGAGACTTGGAGTGGGAGAGGGGCAGAGAGAGAGAGAGGGAGACACAATCCAAAGCAGGCTCCAGGCTCTTGAGTTGTCAGCACAGAACCCGATGTGGGGCTCCAACTCACAAACCGTGAGATCATGACCTGAGCTGAAGTTGGATGCTTAATGGACTGAGCCACCCAGGCATATTTTTAAAAGGGGTGCTGGGGTGGCTCAGTCGGTTAAGTGACCAACTTCAGCTCAGGTCATGATCTCATGGTTCATGAGTTCAAGCCCCACATCAGGCTTTGTGCTGACAGCTCAAAGCTTGGAGCCTGCTTTGGATTCTGTGTCTCCTTCTCTCTGCCCTTCCCTGCTCACTCTGTCTCTGTCTCTCTCTCTCTCTCTCTTTTTATTTTTTAATGTTTATTATTTTTGAGAGAGACAGAGTGTGAGTGGGGGAGGGGCAGAGAGAGAGGGAGACACAGAATCTGAAGCAGGCTCCAGGTTCTGAGCTGTCAGCACAGAGCCTGACACAGGGCTCGAACTCACGAACTGTGAGACCATGACCTGAAACGAAGTCAGACACTTAACCTACTGAGCCACCTGAGACGCTTAACTGATAGAGCCACGTTAATCTATCTGACGCTTAACTGCCCCGAAAACTTGTTTTTAATGTAGAATGACTTGTCCTGTGTACTTTTTAAGGAAGTATGGGATTGGGGCTAAGACTGGGTTTGGATTCCAGCTGCAACTACTGAGTAGCTGTATGACCTTGAATTAATTACTTAACTGTCTTTTCTCAGGTGTAAAATAGGATAATAAAACAGGACCTACTTCGGGATACCTGGGTGGCTCAGTTGGTTAACGTCCAACTCTTGGTTTCAGCTCAGGTCATGATCTAACACTTCCTGAGTTTGAGCCTTACTGTCAGCTCAGAGTCTGCATGGGATTTTCTCTCTTGCGTGTATGTGCTCGCTCTCTCTCGCTCTGCCCCTCTCTGACCTTCCCCTGCTCACACACTCTCTCTTTCAAAAGGACCTACCTCATTCAGTTCTGAGAATTAAATGCGATTCATAGGTGGAAGTCTCTGGCCTGTGGTCCCTGGAGGAAGATATACCTGTTTCTTGTGTATGAGATCTATGTATATTCATACTTAAAAAAATAATAATTTGGGGGCATCTAGGTGGCTCAGTCCATTGAGTCCCCAACTTCAGCTCAGGTTGGAATCTTGTGGTTTCATGGGTTTGAGCCCGGCATCAAGCTTGCTGCTGTCAGCACAGAGCTTGGGATCCTCTGTCCTTCTCTCAAAAATAAGTAAACATTAAAAACAGTAATAATTTGGAGCATACCCTTCACACTGTTCTGTACCTTTTTTCAGTGTGCTATCTTGGAGATGTTCCTTATCGCTGCATGTGGTTCTACTTTTTTCTTGGGGCTGCATAGTTTTATATTTATTGATGTACCATAATTTATCTCATCATTTTCCTCTTGACGTGAGTTCAGATGGTTTGTCTTTTCCTCTGTTCTACCACTGAACGTGATCACATGAGATCTGTTAGTCTGAGTGACCACTGTGCTACAAAGCATTCAGAGACCAGCAATGCAAAGTCTTATTCTTAGAGTGAAGGAAGCTGGATCAACATTATATAGAGAGTAGTAAGTGAAGAAGGGAGGCCTCTTGGTAAAGTGCTCTGGGGTCCTGAGTGTGGATCTACCCAGCCACTTTCCAAACTGGAATACCACTGTATGGTTGGTGTTAGAGCCTTAACCTGAGAGCCTGAGAGCAGGTCAGTGGGTAGGCCTTCTATTTAGTCAGCATCTGTCCTGCGCATTGTGGAGGCTAGAAGAGGAGATCCAAGATGGCCAACTGGTTTCTATGCTGGCATATAAAATACTAGATCTAGCCCATGATGAGTCCCAAGTATTGTGAAGTATGTTGGCTGAAGGCCAGTTATGTTTCTGTCTCTGGCTTCATCCTGTCTTCCAAATTAGGAAGGCTGTCAAGAACATAAGCACTCGTTTTTAGTGATTATTACATTTTCTCCTAAACTCAGAAAAATCTATGAGCATGTAAACCATCTCTTCTCTAGGAGAGTATTACAAGGGATACCCTGTCTGAAAATGCATTTATTTTTCACTACAAAAAAAGACCTTTCTAGTGTATTAAACTTGAACAATGAGAGAAGGATCTAATGCTGAGGATATGGAGTGTGCAGGAAAAAGGCATGCCATTGGGAGCAGTGTGTTACAGGAGGGCTACGTGCAACATGACTCAAGTTGTGGCTGTCTCCTAGAAGCAGTCTGGACCTGCAGATGTGCCTCCTAGAATGTGAACACCTGTCTTTCTCTCTCTCTCTCTCTCTCTCCCTCTCCCTCTCCCTCTCCCTCCCCCTCCCTCCCTCCTTCTCCCCCTCTCTCTCCCCCTCCCTCCTTCCCTCCCTCTCTCCCTCTCTCCTTTTGGCAAGGAATTTGTGGTAGACTGGGATGATGAGAAAGAAGCTGATTCCCAAATCAGAACTAATTGCCATACTTTGAATACTGTTTAAGCAGGACTCTTCTTAGATTGTGTTGCTTAACTTTTTCTCTCTTTGAAATTCCAGGGTGACAATGAAGAACAGGAAAAATTACTGAAGAAGAGCTGTACGTTGTATGTTGGAAATCTTTCCTTTTACACAACTGAAGAACAAATCTATGAACTTTTCAGTAAAAGTGGCGACATAAAGAAAATCATTATGGGCCTGGATAAGATGAAGAAGACAGCATGTGGGTTCTGCTTTGTGGAGTATCCTTCCTATGTGTCTGGCATAAGCTATTGGATGAGGGTGGGCCTAGAGTGGCTAGTCACCTGTTGAAAAATTGAGTGAGGCCATCCACTAATTAGCATCCCTGTACTTAACCTCTCCTTCTTCCTTCATCTCCCTCTTAACTTCCTGTCCAATGTGTCTACACTCTTGAATTGTGAAAGCTGATAACATTTACATCCTGTTCTGAAATCCATGCTTTTGTTTATAACCGATTCTTTAAGAAACAATCTGTTGAAAGTATATGCTCGTGATATTTACAAAAGTCCAAAGCGGGGGCACCTGGGTGGCTCGGTTGTGTCCAACTCTTGATCTCAGCTCAGGTCTTGAGTTCAGGGTAGTGAGTTCAAGCCCCATGTTGGGCTACACGCCCACACTGGGCGTGAAGACTACTCAAAATGGGGGCGGGGTGGGGGTGGAAAGCTGACCAAAAGTTCAAAGGATATAGTGAAAACCTCTGTACTATTCTAAACCTAGAGACTGTTACCAGTCTCTTGGGTATCTTTCCAGAAGTGATCCTGTGGATGTGTAGTAGCATACTGCATGCACTAATTTTTGCCCTCTACCTTAGAGATTGTTTTGTTAGCATATGTAGGTGTACCTCTTTTTTAATGGCTGTATAATATTTCATCATGTAGATATATAGAACTTGATTTTATAGGTCAAAACCAAAATTTACTTCTCTGGAAATTGTATAAATGTTGGACTTCCTGGATTTATCATTTGGGGTTTTTTTCCCCAATATTTTCATATTTGGTCATTTTGCTTTATGTTCTGAGAAATTTCCCAGACTTGATCTAACAGCGTGTTTTTAAAAACTTTTTTTTGTGTCCCAAATTACCATTTATTTTTTCTTTTTGGCAGGTTGTATTTATGCTGTAAATTTTCCTTAAATGTCTGGTGATCCCTAGGTTTCTGATCATAATCAGGGAAAGGCTAAGGCTAACTTTGTAGACCCCAGCAGATCTTCTCTCTCAAGTTTCTGCCTTGCCTTTGGGATATGTGGGTTTCCCAAATGCTAGTATGAAAGGGATTTTATTTTGTCATACTAACATCAAAGACACTGCCCTAACCCTAGTTCCTCCAATTTGTTCAGAATTCTGTCACTCTTTTTTTATTTGCCTAGGATTAAATGCCTTCCTGCTACCGGGTCGTCTTCCCACATATAGACCTTTAATTAAACCGTTTGCTGTCTCACACTTTTGAGAGCCTCATGTGTTTGCTGTCTCCTTTAAGCTCCTTCAAGAATATTTCAAACTGTGACTTTCTTTCATCAGCAGTCTTCCATCAGCTTTTGTTGAATCTCTGGTTTCCTGATGGCCTTTTCTGTTCTTTGGGTGTATCTTTTCTGTCATTTTAATTGGGTCTTGAGAAGGAAATGAGGAATATGCTCACTCTGTCGGCTTGAAATGGAAGCCCTACTTAACCTATTCCAAACTTGTGATTTTGGTATTTGATTTCTAGGCTCTGCAATCTTCTTCCATTCTCCTGTCAGTCACAGAGGACAAGAGTGCTCAGATTTTATATCTGCCTCTTCACAGGGAGAACAACGAGAACACAAAAAGCAAAGAAAATCTACCTTATAATTAATAATCAGTCTGAGAATTGGAATGCTTTTGCATCTGTCTTGTAGGTCAGAGATTCACAATCATAATAGCAAATACCCAAAGGAAAGGCTGCTGTGGACAGTGGTTTCTCTCAGTTTGCCCTTTTCTCATTCATTCAGCAAAAAAGTTATTGAATGCCTATTATGTGCCAGCAGTGTAGGTGCTGGACACTGGAATTTCTGCAAGTGCTTCCTTACCTGTGTAATTAAAGACATAGAGGGAAAGGGGCGCCTGGGTGACTCAGTCGGTTAAGCATCTGACTCTGCTCAGGTCATGATCTTGTGGCTTGTGAGACTGAACCCAGCTTCGGGCTCTATGCTGACAGTGCAGAGTCTGCTTGGGATTCTCTCTTCCTCTCTCCCTTTCTCTGCCCCTTCCCTGCTTGTGCATGTTTTTGCTCGCTCTCTCAAAATAAGCCTTAAAAAAAAAAAAAAAAAGACATGGGAAAAAATCTAGATCAGCATTTCCCTGAACCCAGCCAATGATCATAATTGCTTATGGAGGTTTTTTTAATATATAGATTTTTAATGTTAATTTAGTTTGAGAGAGCATGCGCATGAGCAGGGGAAGAGCAGAGAGGGAGAGAGAGAATCCCAAAAAGCTCCCCAACCCTCAGCATGGAGCCCCACGTGGGCCTCGAACTCACGATCCATGAAATCATGAACTGAGCTGAAATCAAGAGTTGGATGTTTGACTGAGCCATCCAAGTGTCCCTGGAGATTTTTTTTTTTTTTAATACCACTCCAAAGATAGATTTAGTAGACCTAATTAAATAGATTTGGAAACAACTAACCTGATAGAGCCTTTCCTTCTAATGAAATGCAATGGCAATTCCGTATGCACTGTAATCTCTTTTTATTAAGGTTGTTGGATATACAGTTTCAGATTTGGATGCTTTTGTTTCTTTGGATAAGAAGTGTGCAGTTTGTGATCCAAACCTGCACTGAACATATTTATACTTTACAAACCAAAATATGGGGACAGTGGGACCAAATCATTATCGGCAAGATTCTCCAGGAAATCTCAGTCAGTAGTCCTGGATAAATCTTAGTTGACCCTGTAAGTGCTTTTGGACCAACCTCAAACAAGCTTGTGCAAGCCAGATTACTGTCTCTGAAATCTATCTGGTTGGATTGGTTTTTGTATTCTTTCTTATCTCAGCTTCATTTAGATGTTTCCCGTATTTCTAAAAATGTTTGGAGAAATGCTATATAGTGTTCCTTAATACTTCCACTTAAGATACTATTCAAGAGCAGATGCAGAAAATGCCATGAGGTACATAAATGGAACTCGTCTGGATGACCGGATCATTCGCACAGACTGGGACGCAGGCTTTAAGGAGGGCAGGCAGTATGGCCGTGGGCGATCTGGGGGCCAGGTATGCAGGAAGGTTATCTTGGCTCAGGGTTTGCCTGGGATTTCAGTCCTAGTGACAAGATTTTGTCAGTTTGTGTTTGCTCTTGTAGAAAATAACTCTGTGCCTATAACCCTCGCTTGAAGGGAATCTGAAAACTAACCATTAGGATTGGTAAATTATAGATTGTACACATTTTCACAAGCAACCATTATTGGACTTCTGCCAGGGCCTAGATATTTTGTACCTGCAAGTGTCTAGAACAAAAGGAAAATGCACTGAAATAAGTTCTAAGTTTTTATTTTAAAAAATAGCCTAACTTGAGTAATCTTTGGAGTATGCTACTTTTGAATGCTGGTGAAAGAGTATGAGCATAATGTTTGGTAAAAAACTGTTAGTAGGGGCACTTGGCTGGCTCAGTCAGTAGAGATGTAATTCTTGGTCTTGGTTGTGAGTTCAAGCCCCACGTTGGGTGTAGAACTTACTTTATTTGCTACCCCAGTCTTCTCTATAATGTAACTTGTGTTCTTTTCAATTAAGGTACGAGATGAGTATCGTCAGGACTATGACGCTGGGAGAGGAGGCTATGGAAAACTGGCCCAAAACCAGTGAGTGGTGAGAGCCCCATCGTGAAAACTCAGTCCTTTGGCCTGTTCAATTTGCCATGCATTACCCAAGGTCTACAAACCTGTCCACTTGTACCATGCTTTGATCAAGGTCTCTTCTGAGCTGGAAGCCTTTTCCTGGTTTTCCTTTGAAAACTATTAAAGGACAGAATCCAAAAGAATGCCTTTAAATCTATAGTCTTACAATCTTGGCCATGTGTCAGGTTACCAGGTCAGAATTTGTGTTCCATGGCAACAGATTCGATCTATGATGTTGATCTGTCAGCCCCAAACACCACACTTCTTTTAGGAAGATGGAAAAATTTTTAAATGGATAGTACGATCACAGTCTACACTGGGGCCTGGAATTATTAAAAATTAGGTTTGCAGGAGACAAAATGTAATAAATGGGGCTTTGCTATGTTGTACAGCTTTGTTCTGTTTAGAAGTCTGACAACTACATTTGTTTCTGGGTTGAGTTCTAATCTCTAAAGGCAAATTTAGGAGTCAGGGCAACTTCCTAAATTGTTGGAGCAAAAGTAAGCCTTAGACTGTAAGCCAGGGGATACCACCAGCTTATATGCTATATGTATTAAGACTTGAGTATTTATTATTTTATACATTTTTCAAAAGATGTGTTTTACTTAGAGCTACAGAAGGGTTTATGCATCAGACTGATTTGTTTTCAGAATGATGTTAGGGATGGACTGGGTTTAAAAAGGGCTTGAAGATCAAGAGAACACATAACAAGAACAATCAGAATTGCTTCCCTCAGGAAATGTGTTTTGGCTAATTCTCATACTGAAGTCTGTCTTGTTTTTTCCTTAATTGTGCTTACGGAGTGTCAGAGCCTGGACAGGGAGCTGATGGTTTCTTTAGAGAAGGGAGTCTACAAAATTTATTTTGTATTCATAAGGCGTAAGTTGAGTTCTCTAATGTAACTGTTAGTCTAATATACTTTTCCCTGACATATAAGTGAAATTTTCTCATCTATCAACAAAGTATCTCCTAACTTCTTAGGTTTGTGAGAGTTGGAGATGAAGTACCTTAATAGGAACATCTTTCACATTAAAGTATAGGTTCTCTCATTAAGTTCAAGTTGATTACTTGGATTAAGAGCTATGACTAGCTGTAAGTGCATAATTTGCAGATGTTTAATGAAGACATAACACTCTTCATTTGAAATATTTCTTTTACGCTGTACTTTGAATTAACATTTTATAATGTTGTAGTAAAACGTAACTCAGATTTCCACAGACAGTGGTTCCTTTTTGAATTGTTGAACCAAGTTATCATCTCTGCCCATCACCTATAAAGAGAGACATTGGAACTCTTCCTCTGGAATATTTGAGTAATGTGCAGAATTTACATGTCTAATAGCGAGCTCATGAGTCACATGGGGGTAGCGGCTGTTGTAGTGCATGCAAATATGAACATTGCCATCACTGCAGAAAATTCTGTTGGACACTTGGGTCAGCTGCTTAGAGCTTACACTGGTCACTGTTCATAAATGAGCTTTGTCGTGACAAGAGCGTCACTCTCCCAAACAGTACGTGTTATTCAGTACAAGAGAACACACGTTTATAAAGGCATTTAGTTTATTTTTCAAAAAAATATTTTTGCTAGAAGGTTTGAGTAATTTTACATGATCACAATCTTTAAATAAATTCTTTTTCTGTCCAAAGGTACCATTTAAGTGAACAGCTTATCTAGGCCTGTTTTTGTAACACCCAAATACAATTTGCATTTCTCTGACGGTATATTCCCTAGGTCTTAATTATCTATAGGCCAGGAGGCAGAGCCTCGCACATAATAGAAGTAGGTGCTTTACAACTGTTGATTAGTTTGGTTTCTTAACATAATTAAACAGAGCAGGTAGTCAGTATATTCAATTCACACTATTTATTATTAACATACTTTTTCTCGTGTGAAGGGTCTGATCCACCCAGAGCTCTCCCAGTCAGCCCTTCTCACCCGGGGAAGCAGTGAACACAACTGCAAAGAAAAAGGGCAGCTCTTCCACTAGTCGGGGCTGTTGTTTTGTTCCAACCGTGACTCCAAGATGACAGTGTCACTCAGAAGTAGAAAATATAATGCAAAGCCAGAAAGTGGGGATTATTGGCAGCAACTGCTTCCTTTCCGGAAACTTCCTTAAGAGGTTCCCTTTCTTCTTAAGAGAACTAAAAGTTGAATTAAATCCACATTCATGGCTACAGATTTAACATAAGGACAAATCACTGGAAAGAAACAACAGACTAGTAATTTGCTGATGGACCGGGCAGCTTGAAGGCACATCATAAGCAGCTTTTAGTTTGTACAAGGCCTGCACTCAACCTCAAAAGCATAAGGTCTGCCCACTTTGTGGGCACCCAAACAATTCAGTGCCAAGCTAGTGACAATAAAACAATGCCTGTCTCTTCCACCAGCAGCCCAGACTATATTTAAAAAATGTCTTTGTTGCAAAGAAGCAATTATTGCAAACAGGACAGAGGCCCCTCTGATGTAGGGTTTGGGCTAATAGAGGTTTACACCTAATCACAAGGGGGAAAAGCAACTCTGTATGCTAAAACCGAGTTTCATGAATAGAGGAACGTTTTGAACCATACTTAAAACATCTGACATTTAGGCAAAAGCAAGCTTGACAGTACACCTCAAGGGTGCCCTATGAAGCTGGAAGTGAAAGGGAAGCGGGACTTGGGCAGCTTACTGTAGTTACCTCTTGAGCACCCCTGCTTGCCTCCGCGCCGAGGAGGTGACCGTTTCTCAGACTGGAGGAAAACGGCAACTCCACTTCTGAGCATTAAAGATGCAGAACACAGTTCTGCCTCTTCTACGTGCCTGGTTGTCAGTGAGGAGATGAGATGGAGCTCTAAAGTATAAAACACTGTGAATCCACAGCCTAGTTACTGGCCACTGCATAACTGCCCCCTTCTCCCATTAGGCAAATGTCTTACATGCAGATTTGAAAAAATCTCATGTTTGCATAATTAGCTAATGTCAGAAAACCTCAGGATCTCTTCCTCACTTTAAATTGTCATCTTTGCAAATGCTGACAACACAAGCCTAACTGTAGCAGCATAAAGTGCCTCTGATCTCAGTCCTTTCAGCGACCTGAAGCACAGTAAGAAATACTGACCTGGTTTTACACGAAGTCTAGAGGAGTGTGGAGAATGCTGGGGCTCTTTACAATGTAAACACTGGTGTTGGTGCTTGGAATGTCCGGGGATGGGAACCCTCCGTGTAAACATGTTCTGACTCTACCTTCAACTGCTGGAAACCTTACCTCATGGCCAAGTTTAACTGCACGTTTTAGCTTTTTATTTCCAACACCCCACACCTAACCAGGCATAAATCCAAGTATCTTCTGTCATTTACTTGGTATTTGGTGTAAGCTTCTGAGATGCTTACATACACCTCTACTGTTTTTTCTGCCCCAGTTCAGAAAAGGTAATTGAGTAGTTTAACATGCATCTTTCCTCATTTCCTTTCTTTTCAAATATCACAAAAGGCTAGAATAAAGATGCAAGATCCATTACTTTAATCCTAATGCAGCGAAGTATTAGGACAGGGTCACTTCTGCTTTTCCCCAGAAGACGAGGTTGATAGAAGTGAAAAAAGGACTCCAGCTCTGGAGTCTCAGGGTTGGTCAACAAGAGGCCAACTGAGGGAGCCCCGCATGCTGCTGAGATCACTAAAGAGGTAGGAGCAAAAAAAGTCTAGTAACATCTGCTGTGCTCCTGTGCAAGCAAGTCTTACTACTTTTCCTCTTCTCCCCACCCATCTGCAAAAGACCTGGTCAGTCTTTAGTTCTGAAGATTAATATTTAAACACCATTGAAATAGAAAGGTATTTGTCACATCTTAGACAACACAAGGGTAGTGACAACTTGTAAATTACTCTTGGAAAGGCTGAATTCTCATGTGGTTGACTACTAGTTTGATGGATATTAATGTTTTTTAATAAATCCAGAGAATTCAGTGTTCCAGCAAAAGCCTTTATAAGATTTAGGCATTTGTTGTAATTCTTAAAGCCAAGATTGAAATTTTCTCATGTGTTAAAATAACTGGACGCCCCCACCCCCAAAAGCTGTTGTCTTTAATCAACTCCTCCCAAAGTAGGCACTGCACTTATAAGTGTGCTTGTATAAATAGAACACACCAGTCAGATTTTGGCCACTTCTCACCTTTCAAAAGGAATGCAATTCACTCTGCAAGACTCATTTGGAGAAGGAAGTCCATGAAAGGTGCAGCAGGTAAAACAGGACTGGCTTTGTCAAAACCACCACTCCTAGCTACCCTTTACACCCCAGGGAACAACGATCCTTCTCAAAGTTATGTTGTATCAAAAACATCCTGCACTTTTAGGTTCTGGGATTAAATTTTAAACCTGTATTCAGTTCACGTCTAAGTAAATTTCAAAAGCTGCACCAAATCTACTAGGCTTTTTTTTTTTTTTAATACTCTGCACTGCATGCTCTGTCTATATGCATGCGTTTGGATAATAAATATTAAATATGGGGGAAACACACGGAATCCATAAAATTAAAAATGAAACCAAACTGAACATTAAAAAATAGTACACGGTAGCTAGAGAAATGAATAGGGCAAAAAACAAATTTGAGGTAACAATAGTGGCCCAACACCACTGATCTGAAATACCTGTAAAAATTCAAATAAGTGTTTGGAGATTCAAGTAACAAACCATCTGCTTCAACTTGGTCAGACCTTCCAGAGTCCTGCTGAGTTTCAGTCCATGAGCCGGCACTCACACAGCTCCTTGTAAATCCTCTTCCGCACTCGGGGCATGTCCTCTTGGGAAAACTGGAAAGGCTGCTCTAAGGCGAGGCACTTGCAGTACTGCAAAGGTCCCAGAAACACTTAAATGGCATATGGAGCTTTGATGCAGACCTAACAGAATGGGGCCTAAGGTGACATTTTAAAGTTTAAACTCGTTGTAAAAACATTGTTTTGAAACATTTGCCTCCAAATTATAGTCAACTTTCCAGGTAAGTATATGGTTTGGGGTCTCCCCTCTCTCCCCCAAACAACACTGTGAGAAGCAGAAATTGATGGTGAGGCTCCAACTCTTTCCAAGGTGCTACCTGCTGAGACTGCCACTCCACCTAAAGTGGTCTTTTAAGTGAGAACTTCGGTTTGTTTACAAACCCCAGACATTCATGAGTCAAAGGAATGAGCCCATCTTCCATGATCTTTGCAAATCTCTATAAATTCATGGCTTATACACAATTTCTTCGTAAACGTAATGTATGACAAAATTTGCATTAATCCTTTTAGACCACTAAGGGAACCCACAGCATGAGAAAGCAGTTTTTGAATGTGGCCCTTATTTAAAATGTAATTAATTTTGTTCTGTGGTTAAAGACCACTTGCCAAAGGTTAAAAAAAAAAAAAAAAGTAGTTAATTCTACAAATGCCAAGGGTCTACGATACAGATTCAGACCAGTCTCTAGTGTGCCTAACCTCTGATAAGACATGTAAACCAGAGGAGGAGATACTCGGGTACCTGTGCCTAATGCCAGGTACATAACAACAGGGGCTCCCATCTCTCCTTTCTAAACCCAACAAATTTAATTCACACATTCCAAATTCTGGATAAACAGATTTCTTTACCTGGAGCACAAAGACTCCACAGTCACTGTCATTTTTCTGTTGTGGAATACACTAAAGAGAAAAACAAAATGATCATTAAAATAAGACCAAGTACTCCTCTTCAGATAGGAAAATTTGTTTTTATGGAAAAATAAGTAAAAGAAACTTGTCTGTCCAGGACAGCTGGTGTCCTAGTATATATCTCTGGTATTTAAAGTGTGTGATTTTACAGAGGCATCAAAAGAGCCAGCAACCAAATGTATAGAACCTTCGCCTAAATATGAGAAATAGAAAATCAAAACCCTGTTTTAAAACTTGATTTGGATAGTTTTGCTATCAGATTACTGACAATGGAATCAAAATGGAATTGTGGATCAGAAAGCATACGCCTGGACTCTGAGTATGTACTAAAAATCCTGCTTAGTAGTCTTCACGTTTCATCTGTCACTCTTTGAAAGAAATAAAGATAAGCAGTATGTTGGGGTGCCTGGGTGGGTCAGTTGGCTAAGTAATTATGGCTCAGATCATGATCTCACGGTTTGTGAGTTCAAGTCTCACATCAGGCTCTCTGCTGTCAGCGCAGAGCCCGCTTCGTATCCTCTGTCCCCCCTTCTCTGCTCCTCTCCTTCTTGCATGCTCTCTTAAAAACAAACATTTAAATTATTTAAAAAATAAAAAAGAGCAGTATGTTTCCCAAAGAACTGATTATGTATTCTGCCTAAAGGGGAAATGTGAAGGATGTTGACTAAATTTGGAATACCTAGGTATTCTAGTTGGGTAATTTTCAAAATTTACAAGTTCAATTCCGGTTTCAACTAAAAGACTAAGTTATTAAAAGAAAACTTAAGCCTAGGTTTAAACCTTAGCATTTGGTGTAGTTCAAGGATGAACAAATAAATCTGGTTCCCTTGGGTTTGGCTTAAAGTTTGTTTCAAGACTCTGCCTTTTTTTTTTTTTAATAGGTTTGTTTTGAGAGAGACAGACACAGTGCAAGTGGGGGAAGGGCAGAGAGAGGGAGAAAGAACATCTCAAGCAGGCTTCCAGCTGCCAGCTCAGAGCTCAACATGGGGCCTGAACTCACGAAACTGAGATCATGACCTAAGCTTCAACCAAGAGTCGGACGCTTAACCGACTGAGCCACCCAGGCACCCCAAGACTCTGCCTCTTTAAGATTGTGCTCAGTGATCTAGACCTAAGTTCAAGGACCCAACTCTATCAGTAGTTCCGATGGCCTAGGTGACACCTAGGCTTCAGTTTGCTCATCTATAAAATAAAGAGGATGCCCATCCCTAAATGACCTGCCTACCTCATAGGCTGTAAGGATCAAATGAGATCACACATGCAAAAACACTCTGAAGACAATAAAGCAGTGACCATAAAATGTAAGATGCTGGTATCTGTGACAGTGATGAGAAGACCTGCCTGAGCACTCTGCCCCATACACAGCATGAGTGCATATAGGACAAACATAGTGCTGCTTTCGTACTGAAACCTTCAAGCCACTGTCTTCCCCAGATGCCTGGTAAGAAGCCCAGTGCACTTGCTCCCTTAGTGGATCCAAACAGTCGCTTCAGCATTTCTCTGGGTCTATGTGGGTCATCTGGAAGAGGCAGGTGCCATCAAAAGAAAAAGTTGTTTTCCTTTCCCTTTTTTCCAATATAACAACCATATCATTAGCAGCTGCCCCATTGATGAAATGACTAAATTTTTCTCCAGAAGCACTGGGAAACTAAGTAGCTAGATGATCAATACTACATAGGTTTATTCTAAGCTGCCTCCCTGCAGCCTCCAGACTCTTACTGGTATCTCCATCACCAGTCTTCAAATGCTTTTAAAGACACCCACCCCTAAGGATAATTCCATCCCCTTGACATGCCTGGGTTTTCATTTTTATCACATACTTACCTTTGTAACAGCAGTCTGCCAACCCTGAAGAAATTCAGGTCTATTTTTTTCTCTGGCTTCAGTCAGCAAATACTTTCTTATATTCTGGTTAAAAAGAAACCACAACACAGATGCTGTGTTCCATCAGTTGGTGAAAAATGGAACCTGCTCACAGCAGATAGAAGCAAAGGAGGAGGCGGCTGTGGCCCCACCACTGGGCAAAGTCTGCACTCAAGAGTTTAAAAGGTGGAACTTTATTTCTGACCTTTCATTTCATAGTGTTAAGAAGGACTCAGGCCTTCTATACTCAGGTATGCATTTAGGCTGTGGATACCACTGTATGTTTTAATTAGAAGTTTTTGTAAGATGGTCAGCCTTTTCCAGCAGCCAACTTGCTCAATTTGACATTTAAATATTGGGAAGACAAAAAAAAAAAGACCTGATTACTGCCAATGTTCAATACAAAGAAGGAACCCATGGCAGAAATCAATAATTGAAACTAAATGAAAAACATTCCAGCCTTAGATATACTCTATTTTGAGGGCTGCAGATAAAGGTATCTTGCAGTTTCTAGAAAGTTCTACTGAAACCCATTCTGGATACTAAATACAGTCGAGTCCACTGCTGAAGCTTCTACCAAGATGAAGCCTATCAGAGTTTCAAATATTCCCTTATGCCCTCTACTTCTGTGCATCACTTCTAAAGGTGAAGTCAGAGGTAACAGGAATTAAACCAACCACACCGAAGGTGGAATATTAGTATGTATGTACATGTATACAACTGTGTTTATGCACATACTACCACACACACATATATACATACATACGTGCACATATGTATTTTCTTCCCATAAACATATACTCTATCACTCTGCAACTGGCTATTTAAAACCCAATAGGTCTTGGAGATCTTTCCATGCTATTTAGAACATGGAGATCTATATTCTATGATCTATGATCTAGATCTATGATCTATGGCCAGTTTAATAGTATGAATGTACTATAGTGTACTTAACTATTCTGTTGGTAGAGCTAAATTTAGGTGGGTTTTTTTGGTTTTTGTTTTTTGTTTTGTTTCTACTATCAGTAATGCTGCTGCAGTCAACATTCTGGTGCATGCCCTATCACTGTGCACATACATACACAAGCATTTTTATATACCAAGAAATAGAACTGGTATTCAATAGGATATATATTTTCTTTCTTTTAAGTAGGCTTCACGCCCAACATGGGGCTTGAACTGACACAACCCTGAGATAAAGAGTGTACTCCAAGGACTGAGCCAGCCAGGAATCCCTAGGATACACATACATCTTTTATAAATTTATAAGGCACTTAGAACTGATCAGGATTTCAACTCCCCTAAGTGGCTAGCTATATTAATTCATATACTCCACCAGAAAAAATGAAAGCTGGTTTCCTTACACCTAACGAACACCTGAATACCATCAAACTTGCCTAATGGGCAAAAAATGAAGCCCTGATGTAGTTTTCATTTGCATTTCCTGTATTTCTGATAAGACTAAGCATCTCTCCACGTTTCAAGGCTATTTGCATTTTTCCTAAAAATTACTTATTTGAATAATCTTTATCCATTTCTCTTAAATCCTTTTATTAATTTTTAGGAGTTCTTTATATTTTCTGGGTAGTGATTATTATATGTCACAAATATTTTCTCCAGGTCTTTCCTTTCTCTTTGAATTTTAGGACATGCAGAAGTTTTAAATTATGGTATGGTCCAGTTTATCAATCTGTTCCTTTAGGTGTTTTGCTTTTATGGCTCTGTGTAAGAAGTCTTTCCTGAATCTAAAACATAGCATTTTCTGTATTTTATTCTAACTTTTATAGTTTTGCATTTTATATTTAGGTCATTATTTTACATGGAATTTGCTCTTATAAATAGTATGAAGGATCTGTATGTGGATCCAAATAGACAGCTACTTTTCACAATGGCATATATTGAATAGCCTGTCTTTCCCCAACTTTATCATATACCAGGTTCCCTCATATACAGCAGTTATTCCTAGATTCTCTGTGCTGTACCACCAATCTACTGGTCTATTCCTAAGTTTTAATTATTAAAAATTTGTGATATGGTTTGGCCTCTAGTATTCCTTCCTTCAATGTTCATGCAATAAACTCTGCACTATGAATTCTAGGATGAGCTTATCAGTTTTCATTCAAAATCCTCTTGAGAAATTGGGGGCAAATTGGTATATATTATTAGTTTGAGAAGAATTGATCTCTTTCCAATACTGAGCCTACCTATCTTTCCATCTGCTCAGATTTCCTTTAAATATAGAGCTCTACTCTTAAAGAACTTCCACAATTTTTGCTGGAGTATATACTCCTGGTCAGTTTATATCTGTTTGCTTTTGAAAATGGAATCTTTCTTTTTTCAGTTAAATTTAACTGGTCCTTGCTACTGAAAGAAAATCAGGAAACCTATGGATTTTTCTTGCATCTCACCATGTTGTTGAACTGTCATTAGTGGAGCTCTCCTATTTTGCTGGCTGATTCTCTTGATTATAACACATTCTACATAAGTTATTTTGAAGATACAAGCCAATTTTAGCCCTAAGAGAAACCAAGGAAAATGATTTGTATCCATTCAAAATGCAGCTTTATAGGGAGGCAGGAAAATATGTGACAAAATCCAAATTAGACTTGTTTCTCAGAGTGGGATCCATATCACAGACAGCTACCTCTCCCAACCTGGGGATTCCTCTTGTAGTTCTTTTTCTCTGCTAACATTTTAGAGGGTTTTCATGACAGAAATTGATCCCCTATGATAACTGACTTCTGTTCTATTTGATCACAAGATAAATGAAAAAATATAGGCAGTATATTAACTTACCTCTACACAAAACTTAAAATGAATGCCTTGGGAATCATAAAATGAAATAATTCGATTAGAGAGTGTCACGGTAATGAGAGACCAGTGGACTTCCAGGTGAATAGGAATCAACAGAAGACTCTTTTTAAACAAATCCACCTGATTAAAAAAGAAAAAGAAATGCGGCCATCACCACAGAGTATCCAAAACAACAGCAGAAACAGCTTCAATTTACTGACCTTTGACCTGTTTGAGGTCATAAAAGCAGGAAGTGGTGAAGCCAAAATCTGAACCCAGGTCTGAATCTAAAGCCCATGCTTGTAACTACTAAGCTATTAATACACAATAAGAAAACTGAAGATCCAGAAAGCACCATCTCACATTCAAACCTGCTACACCTGTGCTTTGCAAATGCTTAATTTGACTTAGCCTTTATTTTTATGCTTTTGTGTACATATTTGACCTTGACTCAATTCTTATGTAGGAAGGAATCATATTATAAAACAGCATAGGCACCATAAGCCTTCTTTTTATAAACTCAGTGTCCTAGTTAAGATCATGGGCTCTGAAGGAAGTCTGGTGAAGTTCAAAGAGAACCTCTTCCACTTACTGGCCAGGTGACTTTGGTCATTTTCATAGCTTCTTTGTGACTTGATTTCCTCAACTATAAACTATAGACAACAGCCCCTACCTTAGGAAATTATTGAGAGAGATAATACATATAAGATGCAGAAAACTGCTTTCACATATTCTATGTAGCCAGTGAATCTTAACTATTACCATTATCACTACCTCAGGTTTCCCAGATGGTAAAATTGAGAAAAATATCCTTGATAATTCTTTACACATCCTTTACAATCTAGAAATATTTACTATTCCACTCAAAATCCCAGTTGTGGAATGAATGATAAAGTAGTAGGTGCTCAATAAACATCTGTAAAAGTTGTGAATGAATTTTTTTTCAGGTTTTTTTTTTTTTTTGAGAGTTTTTAGGGATTCCTTGGGTTAAAACAGTCACAAGGCTACTTTAAAGTACATCAGATTCTTAGAAGCTATTTCTCAAGCCTTCCTTGCTTTCTGATATTCAGATAATGTCCTGCTCTAAATGAATCTTCTACTAGTCGACATGATCTTGGAGCAAAGCACTTTAGCACCTCTACTTTTCCATTTTCTACATCCATAAACCTGGCAGGTGAGGTGGACAGAAGAAAACATGAAGACAGTTGGTCCTTTCCAATGCACAAATCCTGAGTATCTAAAACAAGGAATCACATCTAAACACAGTATTAAATGAGGCCAAATTTACATTCTTCTTAAAAAGAAACTCTTTCTGGGGTGCCTGGGTGGCTCAGTTAAGTGTCTGACTTCGCATGATCTAATGGTTCAGGAGTTTGAGCCCTTCATTGGGCTCTGTGCTGACAGCTCAGAGCCTGGAGCCTGCTTCAGATTCTGTGTTTCCTTCTCTCTCTGCCCCTACCCCGCTCATGCTCTGTCTCTTGAAAAAATAAACATTTTTAAAAAAGCTTTCTCCTAATTATAAAAACAATTTTGTCTTTTTAGTTTATTTTAGAGAAAGTGTGTGAGCAGGGGAGCGGGCAGAGGGAGAAAGAGAATTTTCTTGTTAGTAAAGATTTTTTTATTTTATTTATTTTTAAAAATTTACGTCCAAATTAGTTAGCATATAGTGAAACAATGATTTCAGGAGTAGATTCCTTAATGCCCCTTACCCATTTAGCCCATCCCCCTCCCACAACCCCTCCAGTAACCCTCAGTGTGTTCTCCATGTTTATGAGTCTCTTGTCCCCCTCCCTGTTTTTATATTATTTTTGTTTCCCTTCCCTTATGTTCATCTGTTTTGTCTCTTAAAGTCCTCATACGAGTGAAGTCCTATGATTTTTATCTTTCTCTAATTTCACTTAGCATAATACCCTCCAGTTCTATCCACATAGTTGCAAATGGCAAGATTTCATTCTTTTTGATTGCCAAGTAATACTCCATTATGTATATAAACCACATTTTCTTTATCCATTCACCCATTGATGCACATTTGGGCTCTTTCCATACTTTGGCTATTGTTGATAGTGCTGCTATAAACATGGAGGGGGTGGGGGGAGAAAGAGAATCTTAAGCATTCTCTGTGCTCAGTGTGGAGCCCAACACGGCTCAATTCCACATCCCTGGGATCACAACACAAGCCAAAGTCAAGAGTTGGACACTCAACCGACTGAGCTACCTGGGTGCCCCTATGAAAACAATTTTTAAATAAAAATTAGAAAATACAGATAAGAAGTACACTTCAGTGTATATCTTTCCAGATTTTTCTTCTTTTTAATACATTATCTCTCTCATACATAACTTTATATATATAATTAAGAATGGTATGTGTGGTAGACTGTATTATTTTTTTTTTAATTTTTTTTTTTCAACGTTTATTTATTTTCGGGACAGAGAGAGACAGAGCATGAACGGGGGAGGGGCAGAGAGAGAGGGAGACACAGAATTGGAAACAGGCTCCAGGCTCTGAGCCATCAGCCCAGAGCCTGACGCGGGGCTCAAACTCACGGACTATGAGATCGTGACCTGGCTGAAGTCGGACGCTTAACCGACTGCGCCACCCAGGCGCCCCAAGACTGTATTATTATTGACCCAATTATTTGTTGCCCTTCCTATAAAAAGGGTTATATAGAACTGCCTGATGTCATGTGGCTTCACTGTCCCTCCCAGGTGAAGAAAGTAGTCCTGTCATGTGATTTGCTTTAAGTAGTGCTCTGTAAATAGAAGTGAATTTATGTCATGACCAAGCTGAAGCTTCAAGAGCCATCGTGTGGCCCTGAGACTGTTATGTCTCCAGATTAGGTGCTGTTCCTCCCATCTGGGAGCCCATTTAAGGACTAAAGATGAGAAACTATAGGATCATGTCCTTAGACGCAGGAAAAGTATTTGATAAAACTCAACATCCATTTATGGTTAAAAACTGTCACATAGACTAGGAATAGGACCAAAACTTCTTTAACCTGATGAAAGAGTATCTACAAAAAACCCTACAACTGTCAACACAAACAGTAGTGAAAGACTGCTTTTCTCCTAAGACTGAGAACGAGGCAAAGATGTCCCCTCTCATAGAAGTCCCAGCCAGTGCAATAAGACAAGAAAAAAAATGGCATACAAATTGGAAGGGAAAATTAAAACACTCACTACTTAGAGACATGATTGTCTATGAAAATCTCACAATCTACAAAAATTTCCTACAACCAATGCGTCTGGCAAGGTCACAGGATACAAGGTCAATTCACAGAAATAAGTTGTATTTCTATTACTAACAGGAAACAATTGGAAGACAGCATTTAAAAAATTCTGTTTATAGCAGTTTCGGAAAAATGAAATAGGGCTATGTTTTGTTTTATAATTTTTTTTTAATGTTTATTTTTGAGAGAGACAGGAGGACGTGAGTGGGGGAGGGGCAGAAAGCGAGGGAGACACACAATCAGAAGCAGGCTCCAGGCTCTGAGCTGTTAGCACAGAGCCTGACATGGGGCTCGAACTCACAAGCTGTGAGATCATGACCTGACCTGAAGTCTGACACTCAACCAACTGAGCCAACCAGGCGCTTCATGTTTTGTTTTGTTTTTGAGATAAAGAGGGTGCAAGTGATCTAGGGGGAGGGGGAGAGAGAAAGAAAGAAGCGGGGCTCGAGCTCACCCAATGTGGGACTTAAACTCATGAACCATGAGACTGTGACTGTGCCGAAGTCAGATGCTTAACAACAGCCACCCAGGCGCCCAGGGTTACATTTTTTTTAAAATATGTGCAAGACCTCTACACTAAGAATTAGAAAATATTGCTGAGAAAAATTAAAGACCCCAAATAAAGGGAACATGTACCATGTACATGGAAATGGAAGATTTAATATTGTTAAGATGTTTATTCTCCCCAAACTAAATAATCCCGCAAGTTAAAAAAAAAAAAAACTGACAAGCTGATTCTAAAATTTGTATGAAAATGAAAATGCAAACGACCTGGAATTCCCAAAACATTCTGGAAAAAGGATAAAGCTGGCCAACTTACACTATATATCAAGATATACTCTAAAGATACAGTGATCAAGACAGTGTGGTATTGGCATAATAACAGAGATCAATGGATAAGAACACAAAGTGCAGAAACCGACCCATACATATGTGGTCAGCTGATTTTCTACAATGGTACCAAAGCAATTAAACTAGGAAAGAGAAGTCTTTTCAAGCAAATGACATTGGAAGAACTGGATATCCATATGGAGAAATCATCAAAATTAAAAATCTTTACCAAAACACATGGTTAAGAAAATAAGTAAAAAAGCTATAGACAGAAAACAATCACAAAACATAGACCTGACAAAGAATTTATTTCCAGAACACCTTTCTTTACTACAAACCTTTTCATTCATATCACCCACCCATTTTTCTGCTGAGTTGGTAGTCTTTTTCTTATTATTTGTATAAACCCTTTATATATTAAGAAAATCAGTTCTGTGACATTAATGGCAAATATTTTCCCTAGTTTACTATTTGTCTTTTTACATCGCTATTTTAAATGCAGAGTTATTTTTATGTAACTGAATTCACTTTTCTTTTATAAACTTTTAAGTTATGCACAGAATGGACTCAGTTACCCTATGGACCAGTTCTTTCATGGAGTTTTCTTAGTATTTCCATTGTTTTATTTATTTTTGTTGCATTCAAATCCTTGGTCATTCTGTAATCTATCTTGATGTAATCTAATTTAGTGAACACTAAATTCTGTTTTTAATTTTTTCTTTAATGATCAAGGCATTTAATGGCCATTAGCTTTCTTCTTCTTCTTCTTTTTTTTTTTTTTTTTTGAGTTTATTTATTTATTTTGAGAGAGAGGCAGAGAGAGAATCCCAAGCAGGCTTCGCACCATCAGCATGGAACCCGATGCAGGCTTGAGTCCATGGAACCCCGAGATCATGACCTGAACGAAAATCAAGAGTCGGACACTCAACCGACTGAGCCACCCAGGCACCTCCTATATATTGAAATTGTATCACACAGTTTACTTTCTACCTTAAATTCTACCTCATCTGCTCCTGATACTGCCATTCCTTCTTTTTATTTACCACTCCTTTCTTTTGGTTTACATTTGCCTAGACCCTTTTTAACTGTCACTTTATTTTCAACCTTTCTTGTTCATTTTCTTTTGTTTCTTATATATAGCATATACAGGCATACCTCGGAAAAATTGTGGGTTCAGTACCAGACCACTGCAATAAAACGAGTCAAAGGAGTTTTTTTTGGTTTCCCAGTGCATATAAAAGTTGTTTACACAAACTGTAGCCTATTAAGTGTGCAGCATTATGTCTACAAAAAATATACATACCTTAAATAAAAAATAATTTTTGTTATTAAAAGTGCTAACCACCAACAATGCTGACTCACTTTTAGTGAGCTGTAATCTTTTTGGTGGTGGAGGGTCTTGCCTAAATGTTGATGGCTCCTGACTGATCAGGATGGTAGTGTACTGAAGGTTGGGTGGCTGTGGTAATTTCTTAAATTGGATAACACGAAGTTTACAGTACTGATAGAATCTTCCTTTCACGAACAATTCCTCTGTAGCATGTGATGCTGTTTGACAGCATTTTACCTACAGAACTTCTTTCACAATTGGTGTACATTTTCTCAAACCCTGTTGCTGCTTTATCAACTAAATGTATATAATATTCTAAATCCTCTGTTGCCATAACAATTCTCACAGCATCTTTACTAAGAGCAGATTCCATCTCAAGAAACCACTTTCTTTGCTCATCTGTAAGAAGCAACTCCTTATCTATTCAAGTTTTATCAAGAGGTTGCAGCAATTCAGTCCCATCTTCAGGCTCCACTTCTAGTTCTCTTGCTATTTCCCCCACATCTGCATTTACTTCTTCCACTAAAGTCTTGAACCCTCAAAGTCATCCATGATAGTTGGAATCCACTTCATCTAAACTCCTGTTAATTTTGATATTTTGACCTCTTCCCATGAATCATAAATGTTCTTAATGGGGCACCTAGAATGGTGAATCCTTTCCAGAAGATTTTCAATTTACTTTGCCCATATACATCAGAGGAATCACACACCATCTATGGCAGCTATAGCCTTATGAAAAGTATTTCTTAAATAATCTGACTTGAAAGTTGAAATTACTCCTTGGTCTATGGGCTGCAGAACAGAGGTTATGCAGGCATAAAAATATTAATCTCGTTGGACATCTCCATCAGGGCTCTTAGGGTAACCAGGTGCATTGTCAATGACAGGTCTTATTTTGAAAGGAATCTTTCTGAGTAGTAGGTCTCAACAGTGGGCTTAAAATAATCAGTAAATTATGTTGTGAACAGATGTGCTGTCGTCCAGGCTTTGTGGTTCCATTTACAGAGCCCAGGCAGAGTAGGTTTAACATAATTCTTAAGGGCCTTAGGATTTTCAGAATGGTAAATGAGCACTGGCTTCAACTTCAAGTCACCAGCCACATAAGCCCCTACCTAACCAGAGAGTCAGCCTGTCCTTTGAAGCCAAGTATTGACTTTTTCTTCTCTAGCTATTAAGGTCCTAGATGGCATCTTCTGCCAATAGAAGTCTGTTTCATCTACACTGAAAATCTGTTGCTTAGTGTCATCACCTTTATGAATTATCTGAGCCAGATCTTCCAAATAACTTGCTGCAGCTTCTACACCAGCACCTGCTGCTGCTTCACCTTGAACTTTTATGCTATGGAGACGGCTTCTTCCTTTAAACCTCATGAGCCAACCTCCGTTAGCTTCAAATTTTTCTTCTTTCAGTTTCCTCATCTCTCTCAGCATTCACAGAACTGAAGACAGTCAGGGTCTTGCACTAGATTAGGCTTTGGCATAAGGGACTGTTTTGTCTGGTTTGATCTTCTATACAGACTACTAAAACCTTTGCCATATCAGCAATAAGGCTGTTTTCACTTTGTCATTCATGTGTTCATTGGAGTAGCCTTCAAGAACTTTTCTTCTGTGTTCACAACTTGTCTGGCACAGGAGGCCTAGCTTCCAGCCAATCTCAGCTTTCAGTATGCCTTCCTCACTAAACTTGATAATTTCTAGCTTTTGATTTAAAGTGAGAGGCATAGGACTCTTCCTTTCACTTGAACACACTGTGGTGTTACTGGCCTAATTTCAGTATTGCTGTGTATCTAGGGAATAGAGAGGCCCAAAGGGAGAGAGACGGGAACAGGTGGTGGGGGGAGCAGTCAGAACATACATAACATTAAGTTTGCCATCTTCTATGGGTACAGTTCATGGCACCCCAGAACAATGGCTATACTAACATCAAGGATCACTGATCACTATAAAAAATATAATAATAATAAAGTTTGAAATAACTACAAGAATTACCAAAATGTGACACAAAGACACAACGTGAGCAAATGCTGTTGGAAACACGGCGCCAATAGACTTACTTGATGCAGGATTGCCACAAATCAATTTGTAAAAAGCGCAGTATCTGTGAAGCACAATAAAGTGAAGCACAATAAAAGAAGGTATGCCTGTATGTGGCTTGTACCACTGGATAGGCTGTACTGGTGTTTATCCAAGAAAAATTAAGGATAACTATTAGGGGACTGGTCAATTTAAAAAATATACCCATATAGTGGGATGCTACTTAACCAAGAAGAGTTATGTAGATGAGAAAAAGATAATCATATACTGTACTTGGAAGTCATCTTTCACATTTCCTTCTCCTTCATGCCCATAACCAATCTGTCACCCAAGTCCTGTTGATTTTACTTCCTAGATCATATTCATATTTATGTACATATCCCATCTATCCTGCTACCATTCTAATCCAAAGTACCACTAATGGTACTTTGCAGTGGCCTCCTGTTCTACCCACATCAGCTTTGCTCCCACATTCATCCCTCTTCTTCAGTGCTGCTAGAGCAAAGACTACAAATTGGATGATGTCACCAAAAACCCTTCAATAGATTCCTATACATTTAGAGGAAAATTCAAAATCTAAACCTTAATGCCCTACATCACTAGATCAGGTCCACTTCATGCCACTCTCTTCTTTGCTCTCTGTACTCCAGCTACACTAGCTGCTGCCCATGTTTCTACCATCATAATATAATGATTCTTACTGTTGTGCTTAGTGATTTACACAAATTATCTCATTTAATCCTCTCAGCAAGGTAAATACTTGTGATACTACCATTTGACAAATGAGGAAACTGAAGCTTAAAGGAATTAAGTCATCTGCCCAAGGTCTTACAACTTGTTAAGTGGCTACAGCAGGATCTGAACCCAGGTCTGAGTCCTGAGTTCATTCTATCTATTCCCCTGGATTTGTACCCTTCAGCCATGTTTATCTTGGCATTACTGATAATGCTTTGCACCTATTACCTAAATAGTCATGTTCAGTCAGGTGTTTTACTTTGCAAAAAATTATTTCCATCCACAACTACTCAAGACAAGACTTACTCTTAATTTTCTATAACCTATCCAGTATAAAAAGACAAAATGCTACAGTATCTCTAAACCTGTAACTGTGGAATCTAAACTCGGTAATTATGTCAAAATATCAAAAACAGAATATAAATGGGCTTTTAAAATAATGTTTCTGGCCCTAGTAAATGACTCCAGAGAGAAATTAAGGTTGCAAGGAGCTTTAAGGGTTATGCTGATTTTATCATTTTGTTTTATGAAGCCCAAATGAAGCATTCTGAAGCCCAAATAAAGTGTCTCGTCCAAGTTGCACAGCAAGCTAATGACAATGCTGGAACCATTAACTTCCAGCCCAGTGCTTTCATTTAGAGCATAATCCAATAAACTGGACAGACTTGGAGTTTTATGTGTTTCAAACAGGATGTAAAAAACAATAAGAAATAATTATATTAAAAGAGTGGTTTTTTTAAGCATCTATTTCTAATCAGTATCATATGGACATTAAAGTTGTTATCCTTCCACTCAAAGTGGCTTATTTGCATTTCACATTTAGAATAAAAAAGAAATAAAGAGAATACCTTTTTAGTCCATCTTTTTACTCCATTATATCCTTTGGTTACCAGCTGTCTATGAAAAAAGCTGTTGAAGAAGTGAACCTAGAAGAGACATCAAATATAAGCACCCAGATTATATTAAGCTGTATACCCAGATTTAACTTCAAAAGAACATGGAAATTTAAAAACCCTTGTATGTAAGACAGACCAAAAGGAGGAAAAGTTTCTTCTATAGAAAATACATTACCTGATTCACAGAAGATTCTGTTCCAAATTTTCTTAGAATAACCTTACACTGTGGTCTATAGTCAGAACTGGAATGGGACAGTAAATAAATAGATTACCTGAATCCAATCAAGTAGAGAAGCAACCTGACAAATCTCTCCAAATCAGGTGATAAAACTGAAAGAGGCTAAGAAAGAATGAGGTAACATTACCTTGAACTCAAGGGATATGGATTACAAAACTAACCCCATCTGAAGGATATGGACTTGCAGACTCCTGCTTTCATAACTGTTAAAAAGCCTTAACATGATCATTTCTAGCACAGAAATAACTAACCTGGTCATATGGAACATCGTGTCCTGACATCAAATTTCTGGCTTATAAATTAGGATCGGCTCATGTGAACTAGTAAACATATTGTGGTCTTAACGTGTTCACTCAGTAATGGATTCGCTTGAGATGAAAAAAATGTTCCCTCAGTATTGAGGTTCTCAGGATGTGGTCACCAGATCAGCAGTATCAGCATCCCCAGGAACTTCTTAAAATGCAAATTTTCAGGCCCTACCCCACACCATTTACTAATGCAGAAACTGAGCGTGGAGCTCAACAGTTTGGTTTGATAAACCTTCCAAAAAATCCTAATGCACACTGTTCTGAGATCTCTGCAGCTTAAGATATCAATAAAAAGAACTTGTAATAGCTATTTCTAAGAAAAGTGATTCTCAAACTCTGTGTGCATTAGAATCCAGACAGCTTGTGAAAGCAGATTGCTGGGCCCCACCTCCAGTTTCTGATTCAGTAGGGTAGGTTAGAGTTCAAACTTTTACATCTCTGGTAAATTCCTAGGTAATGTCGGTGCTACTGGTCTGGGGACTGTAAGTGTCCTTTTAATCCAATGAAGGTTCAGAATTAAATATAATGTAGAAATAATGAAGGTAAATTATACCCTTAAAACTAACACCTTTATGATAAAGGTCATCTATAATATGTGTTTAGGTTTAAACTTTCTGGTGATTAAGAGAATTTCACATAATAGAGAATCCAACAGATTAACCTCATGATTCCAATTTAAAATGCAACAGAATTGCGATTTTAAGTGGAAAGTTGTAAAACATTTTGTCTATATTCATAAAGTGTTGGAATCTCCGACTCATTATATTTATTTACCTGTTTAAATTATTAGATTTATAAAAGTATTTGGAAAGATTTTAGATATTGAAATCAAAAGTTACCCATCAGGCAATCTAAATACTCAGAAAAATTAACACATTAAATTAAAAAAATAATTTTAATAGTAACAAAACTCTATGGGAATTTTAGAGTTTAAGGAGGGTTTGTCTGTATTTGAACAGAATACCCAAGATTAATCCAAGAAAAAGTGACAATGAATACCACTTTATTACATCTTTAAAAAGAATAAGACTTTAAGTTAAATTGAAAAACTTAAAGCAAAAATACACTCTTTGTGCATCTCGTCACTGTTAAAAAAGAGACAAGAGACTCAAAATAGAGTCTAACTTAGTGCTGACTTGTGCTTAGCCCATGTCACCAAACCAAAAATACCTAACCTAATTGCAACTTCAGCCTCTCCCAGGACTGTAATCTTAACAGAATTACCTGCTCAGCACTACTTAGGTAACCTGCCTGTTAGACCTGGTCTTCCCCTCAAGTAAGGTAACTTTGCTGCAATCAATCTACTCTTGCTAATAACCCCCTTGTCCTGCCCCCTTCTGCCTTATAAGTCTTCCACTTTGTACAGCTCTTCAAAGCTCCTTTTTACTTATTAGATGGGATGCTGCCTGATTCATGAATCATTTGAATAAAGCCAATAAGATCTTAAAATATACTCAGTTGTTTTTTATTTTTGAGAGCAAGCACGAATGGGGGGAGGGGCAGAGAGAAAGGGGCCAGAGGATCTGAAGTGGGCTTTGCAAAGACAGCAGTGAGCCCGATGCAGGACTAAAACTCACCAACCGGGAGATTATGATCTGAGCCAGAGTTGGATGCTCAACTGACTGAACCACCCAGGCGCCCCAACTTTTTTCACACCTTAAAAAAGCCTCCTTGGGGTGCCTGTCTGGTTCAGTTGGTAGAGTGTGTGACTCTTGATCTTGGATTGTGAATTCAAGCCACTCATACAGAGATTACTTAAATCTTAAATTAAATCTTAAAAAAAAAAAAAAAAGGTGGGGCACGCCTGGATGGCTCAGTCCAGTTGAGTGTCTGACTTCCGCTCAGGTCATGATCTTGCAGTTCGTGGGTTCAAGCCCAACGACAGGCTCTGTGCTAACAGCTCAGAGCCTGAAGCCCACTTCAGATTCTGTGTTTCCTCTTTCTGTCCCTCTCCCACTCATGCTCGCTCGCTCTCAAAAGTAAATAAACATGTAGGAAAACACTGGCAATCTGACTTTCTTATGCTCAAATATTGTCTAGAACCTATGCCCAACCTGTTAGCGCCTGATCAAGATAAAATCAAAACCTTTAAAAATCGAAGGAATATTAAAAAAAAAAAAATCGAAGGAATATCAAATAATTACATCAAGTTAAAAAGAAACCTCATTTTAATACACAAGAATTCTCTCTCCTGAAGAGTAACTTTCACTTACTTTGTCTGGGACTGCATCCATTATCAGCTCACCATACATATTAATGACCTATAAAAAGTCAACATAAAACCAGCTTACTAACCCTATACAATTCAGAACATCCCATCAGAACGAATAACACTGACACCGTTAACAGTAATCAAACCTTTTGGATGCTGGGGTTGGTGAATGAGTAGCTTTAGTAAGGGTAAAGAATCCTTGATTCAAAACATAACTATGAGACCAACCCAAAGGTTAATTCTATTTTATTATCCAACATCCTCTGCAACTTTTCCACACTGAGAACCTACAATACACTAACCTGGTCATTCAGCCAATTCTGACCATCCAGAGTTGCCAGATCATCCATATCCAGCATGTGCTTATTGTAGAAGATGCGGAAGTTGCATTTTTGATGCCTGGCCCGATAGTTTGTTATTTCTCTATTGATAAATGGTTTTCTGAAAAAGATTTTGAAAGAAACACGAGTTCCACTAAATTTACTAAGTATCTTCTTTTTTAAAAGTCACATGTGCCAACAATTTTATTTTCAAGGGCTTAAATTAAGCATTATGGACAAACCTATTAGAAAAGTCTTCATTAAAGACATCTTTTAGTCTTCCAAGGACATCTTTTTCACTGAGTGGGACCAAACTGCCATACTTCTTCATAACCTCATCTAGGAATCCTTAAATAAAGGAAGAGAAGTTACAATGGAAAAACCATTTTCAGCAAAAGTCATTCTCCCAATATTTAACCTATACACAACACTTACCACACATTTAACCTATACATTACGCTATACAGAAATCTTTTAATTAAAAGTTATGTTTTATAAGAAATAAAATAGATCAGGCCCTCACCATTCCAATCCAGAGAGAAATGCCTTAAGGTATCATTTCACATTGGATTTTTAAAGCTACTGATGCACTGTTAGAAAATGGCTAGCTAAAACTGAAGATTGACATCACTCAGTAGTTTAACCTTGAAGAAGAATCTTCCCTTCTAAAGAGTAAAATCTAAAATGGTTTAATCACCTGGTTAAATGTGTATCACATCTGGTAACTAAAGGAGTTTTCTTTTTTAAAATATTTTTTTATTTTTGAGAGAGAGAGCATGTGTGCATGAGTGGGGAAGGGGTGGCAGGGCTACAGAGGATCCAAAGTGGGCTCAGAGCTAACAGCAGCAAGCCCAATGCGGGGCTCGAAATCACAAACCCTGAGATCATGACTTAAGCTGAAGCTGAATGCTCAACCGAGACACCCAGGTGCCCCTAAAGGAGTTATCTTTTCAAAAACCACAATTTGTTGAGGGATTTGTTGAGATCGCAGTCACTATTATTTGGTAAGTGTGTGTCAGTATATTTTAAAAGGGGAAGCAGAATTAAAGGATGACTTCTTGGCCAGAATAGGACAGTCTTTGGGTCAAATAAGATGTATACGCACTTTAATGGCTTCCATGAGGACCCACTGAACAAACATACTTAAAAAGGTCCTAGGAAATAAAATCAGGGCTTTATTTCTAAGGAAATACACAGAAGCTGAGGGAAAGAAAGGCTCACAAAAATGCTGACATGACTTAGGACATTCACTGATGCTGAATGGGGAGAGCAATAACCTAATTAACCATCAGTCTAAAAGTTTCCAGAATTAAGATGGGAAGAATGAGCACTGTTAGCCACTTATTTTACCCAGTCACCTTTCTACCTTCAAGAATGGCCTCTGGTACACATCAGTACAAAATGGACAGGAAAGAGAACAATGGAGTAACTGTCCCAAGAACAGGGTGGATTTTTTTGAGGGAGGGTCAGACAAAGGTGTGAAAAACAGATCTTCCTTTTGTTAGTCTCCTACCAGAAGGCTCCCAATTTGAAAGGCTTCAGAGCAAAGGTCAGGATACAGTAAACAGGAAAACGCTGATTGTTTACACCTGGTTCTGGTCTAGGCTTTAGGCATAAAGAAGACAGAAAGGGAATCCTTTGTTCCAGCTTAATAAGAGAAGGAGGTAAAGATTTGGGGCTTCTAAACTTGTATTTGCCAACAAGTGTTTACAGGTTACCTAAGAACAGCCTTATGTCTGTCTACATGGGAAAATGAACTCAAATAGAAGATAAGGAATCCCAACATTTGAGAACCTGCATTTGAAGAGCAAATTTCATACAAAAATAATGCCCCTAATAATAAAAGAGTAAACTGTAGGCTCAGCAACCTTGAGACTCTTCAAATAAGAAAGCAGTCTCCTCTATCAATGGGATACTGACCCCAATTCCAAACTAGTGTCATAGGAAAGAGGTATCCCTCTTAACAGTGTTATCTATGGATGGTAGTATTGGGGGGATTTTAAGTTATTTTTGTTTCTTCTTATCTGCATTTTTGTTTTCACTTTCAGATGATAAACATGGATTTCTAATGCAGCAGAAAGGTCCTGTGCGGATGTTCAAGGAGAACCCTAGAGGACAATGTCTTATTGATACACACATCTCACTGGGACCAGAAGTAAAACTGCATTCAAATAGCATTATCATAAACCAAGCACTACTACATCTCATCCTTTTAACTACACTGTGTTAGACAGCATCCGTACTTTACCAATGGAGGTAGGAAGCTTAGGGAGGTTAAGTAACTTTCCCAAGAACCCTTAAGTAGCATATGGCAGAGTAAGATTCTGATTATAGGTTATATGACCACAGAAAGTTAACCATTAACTATTAACCTATGCTGCCTCCAAAGCAGGAGATACCTATTATCTTTTCTCTACAAAAGCAACTTGTTCTTCACTGCATCTTTTCCTGTTAATACCCCCTGGCCAAGAATTACCCAGAAAATGGCTTCTTAAGATGAGAATTAAACCCATTATTTTTTACCCACTTGCATTCACAAACTAATGAACCAAAAAGGAAAAATGCATTTGGCATAGTACTAAAACTTCAATGTGACCAAGAAAGAAATGATAAAATGTTAGGGGAAAAAGAAAACAAAAACTAGAATTCAAATTATAGTCCATCTGCCAGCACAAAAGGTAGTAACAAAAGGTAGTAACTCTTCCTCCCTGGCTGCTAGAAGCTCAGCCATCATGAACAACACAACAACAGTAACTGTTGGGACCAGCGAGTTCATGACCAGTCCACTAGTTCAGCAGAAACAAGTGGTCACTGATGTTCTTCATCTGGAAAAGGCAAAAGTACCTACATCAGAAATTCGGGGAAAAATAGCCAAAATGTACAAGACCACATCAGATGTCATCTTTGTATTTGGATACAGAACCCATTTTGGTGGTGGCAAGGCGACTGGCTTTGGCATGATTTATGAGTCCCTGGATTATGCAAAGAAAAACGAACCCACAGTCTTGTAAGACAGCCTGTATGAAAAGAAAAAGACCTCAAGAAAACAACAAAAGAACACAAGAACAGAATGCAGAAAGTCAGGGGGACTGCAAAAGCCAATGTTGGTGCCAGCAAAAAGGAGTAAAGATTCTACAGTGACTTTATCTGTGGTGATTGTGCAGATAAATACTGCAGAAATCCTTCATGAGAGGATTAATAAACTAAGAATTAAAAAAAAAACCCACAAAAGGAAATAATATGAAAAACAAAACCTGAAGTGTTATTTCAGAAGTTAAATTGCTCATCTTAAACCAAATGTGCTGGATAGTTTTTTCTAAAGGCAACTGACAGGTCACATCCCACCATGAATGTGGAATGAGGTTGTGTTGTGCATACAAGAAATGGAACCATTTGCTTCTTCAACAAAATACAATACACATGTCAGAAAGGTCCCATCAAAAATAAGGAAGGCATGGGGCATCTGGCGGGCTCAGTGGGGCATGCCACTCTTGATCTTAGGGTTGTAGGTTCGAGCCCAACATTGGATGCAGAGATTACTTAAAACAAAATCTTAATGACAAAATAAGGCATGAAATAGCTAAGACTAAACTTAAGAAATGTGCAAGCCTAAGTGAAAAGCACAAAATTCTGGTGAAAGGACACAGGTCAATAAATGGAGTAATTCTTTGTTTTTAGACAGGAAAACTCAGTATTATAATAAATGTAATTTCCCCTTAGTCTATAAATGTGATGCAGTACCAATCAAAGCCATTATTTTTGTTTGTTTAATTGAAAAAACAAATCTAAAATTCATCTTGGGACCAAAACATGAGAAATTCCTAGGAATTTTTGGAAAGAATTAAAGAGGAGAGGTGAATAAGGGAGGGCAAGAGAGGAGAAGGGCCTAGTCCCATCAAATTATAAAACTGGGGCACGTGGGTGGCTCCACTGGTTAAGCGTCCCACCCTGGATTTTGGCTCAGGGCACGATCTCATGGTTTGTGAGTGTGAGCCCTGCGCCGGGCTCTGTGCTGATAGCACAGAGCCTACTTGGGATTCTCTGCCCCTCCTCTGCTCACACACACTGTCAAAATAAACTTTTTTAAAAAAATTATAAAACTACTAGAATTAAGACAGACTACTACTAGTATAGAAATTGAAAAACCAAATCCAGAAAGAGACCTAATAACAGGTAGCAACTCATAACCACAGGGAAAAGATCACTCAAATAATATTAGAACTATTAACTAAATCATTTATTTACAGTTGGAATTCACTTTGATGTAAATCGAAGCCTAAATCAAGAGTCAGACGCTCAGTGCTCAATCGACTGAGCTACCCAGGGGCCCAGGATTTTTTTTCTTAGTATTTATTTATTTTTGAGAGAGAGGGAAAGACAGAGCGCAAGTGGGGGAGGGGCAGAGAGAGAGAGGGAGACACAGAATCCAAAACAGGCTCCAGGCTCTGAGCTGTCAACACAGAGCCCCACATGGGGCTCAAAATCACAAGCCGTGAGATCATGACCTGAGCCGAAGTCGGACACTGAACCAACTGAGCCACCCAGGTGCCCCAGTATCTTTTTTCTAATACATGACCATAAACATTTTAAAATAAAATGGCAATCATCCTCTAATTCCTTTAGAACTTTTATGCCCTTTAATATGAACATTATTTATTCAACATGTAAGTAGCACTCTAGTTTCTCTTTTTGAAGTTATTTTATCCCATTCAATACACTGTGGAATTTTTTTTTCCCTGGGCCAATTCAAAACAATCTAGTAACCCAGTAAGTGGGTATGCCATAAACAATTCCCTACTGGGGACCATTTGTTAATTTTTTAGCTCTCCAATTAATGTCACAACTAAAACCCTTGATATATCTTGGTTCTGTTGTTTCCTCACAACACACTCACTAAAAGTTAAATCTCTGGGTCAAAGGACATGCATATCTAAAAGTTCTAAATTTTCATTAATGACTTCTTATATACACACGCAGCTTTAGTGTTTATGGAGTCAAACTGGTATATTGCGTCTGAGTTTCCTATCAGGCTTTAAAATGTATTATTGGGACGCCTGGGTAGCTCAGTTGATTGAATGTCTGACTCTTGATTTTGGCTCAGGTCATGACCTCATGGTGAGACTGGGATCTACGCTGGGCATTAAGCCTGCTTGGGATTCTCTCTCTCCCTCTGTCCCATCTCTGCACATACACTCTCTCAAAAAATAACAGAAAATTATTACATGTATTATTAATGTGAAATTATAAAACGGTGTTATAAAATGTGTTCTCTTTAATAGCTTTACTGACCCGTGATTCACACCACAAAAAATTACTCTTCTAAAGTGTAAAATTCATTTTTTTTTTTTTTTTTGGGAAATTCAGAGTTGTCCAACCATTACTATCACCTAATTTAGTAACATTCATATTACTCCACAAGAAACTTTGTACCAGTTAGGAGTCACTCCTCATTGCTTCCTCTCTACAGCCCCTGGCAACTATTAACCTACTTTCTATCTCTGTATTTGCCTACCATGGACATTTCAAATCAAAAGAATCACATAGTATGTGGCCTTTTGTGCCTGGCTCTTTTTACTTAGCATGTTTTCGAGGTTCATCCACACTGAAACATACAGCAGTACTTCATTCCTTTTTATGCCAGAATATCCCATTGTATAAAATACCAAATTTTACTTACTTGTTCATCAGTTGATGGACATTTGGATTGTTTCTACTTTTTGGCTATGATGAATAATGATGCTATGAACATCTGTGTACAGGTTTGTGTGTGTTTGTTTCTAACTGGTTAAATTTTTAATCTACCTAGAATATACTGACATAGGAATCTATTTTTTTTCCTTCCAAAACCAGTTTTATGCAATATTTACAACTATAAAACAGTAAGTCAACTGTAGTAAGTACAATTGGCTCTTGATAAGTGTATCAATCTACTGCAGTGAACATGTGTAGTTCTATTAGAGAAAAGCCAGCATTCACTATGCCGTGGAACCTAGTATTAACTAATGCTATAGAAGTCAGTTAAAGGAGGGGCGCCTGGGTGGCGCAGTCGGTTGAGCGTCCGACTTCAGCCAGGTCACGATCTCGTGGTCCGGGAGTTCGAGCCCCGCGTCGGGCTCTGGGCTGATGGCTCGGAGCCTGGAGCCTGTTTCCGATTCTGTGTCTCCCTCTCTCTCTGCCCCTCCCCCGTTCATGCTCTGTCTCTCTCTGTCCCAAAAATAAAAAAAAAAAAAAAAAAAATAAAAAAAAAAAAAAAAAGAAGTCAGTTAAAGGAGCATTCACTATACTGATTGTCCCGTATGGATTCCTATTCTAATTGCTCTATTAATCCTGATTATTCAGGTTTAGTTCCTTTATTTGTTGAATTTTTCCTTTTCATTGTGCTGGCTTTCCTCATATTTGGTGATAGATTGTGGGCTTATCTCTACTCGGGTAATTTTTTTTTTTGCTGGTGCAGGGAGGGCTGTGATGGGCAGTAGCTGTTGTTCTGCCTTCAACCCTTTTCAATCAGCATGGAGATGCTAAGTAAAACCCCAAAAATGGTTCTTCTGGTTCTTCTTTCCTCAGTCTATTAAAATAATGAATTACTTTCCAGATCACCAAGTGTGCATTCTGTAAAAACGCCTACTTCCTCATGTCACACTACAGTCTTACTGTATGCCATTAGTCAATTGATCGATCAATTGCTTTTGGAAGTGCTACATCTCTTTAAGTTAATTGGTATCTATGCGTAAATGCTTACTTTTTCAGGTTTATGTATTATATGGTTTTGCTAACTTTATAGTAGAGAATTTGCCTTTCCCTATTCTAAGACAGTATAAACAACAGAAACTGTTTTGTTTTTAAAGATTTGCTAGGACTCTGTACTACTCTGTGTCTTTTTGTGGAGAAAAACTTTCTATACATACTTAATGGTTAAGAAAACAAAGTGCTCAGAATTGTTTAAACCACCAAGAAGTAATTCTCCTAATTCCCCAGAAAAGCCCTTTATAACAATTTGATATCTATTTCCAGATGTGGCCGATACAAATGTGTGTGCACACTTCTATACATATGCTCCATTTGTGTGTATATCTCTTAACAAAGTGGCATCATTCTGTTTTGCAACTTGCTTTTTTCACTGTATGTAGACAGCTTTCAGTTCAAAATATAGACTGAACTTTTTAACAGCTTCATAATGTACTATTGCCCAGATGTGCTGTAATTTATACTTCCATAGAAACTTTTTTTTGGTTGTCTCCAGTTTTGTTTTGTTTTTATAAAAAAAAATTTTTTTTCATGTTTATTCATTTTTGAAAGACAGAGACAGAGAGCAAGTAGGGGTGGGCGGAGAGAGAGGGGGACACAGAATCCAAAGCATACTCCAGGCTCTGAGTTGTCAGCACAGAGCCCAACGCGGGGCTCGAACTCACGAACCACAAGATCATGACCTGAGCCGAAGTCAGACGCTCAACTGACTGAGCTACCCAGGTGCTCCAGTTGTCTCCAGTTTTTTTACTACCAGGACAATACTATAAGTAATGTCCCTATACAAATAAATATATTCCTATTTTGGATAAACTGCAAGAAGGGGAATGGGTCAAAGACTAATATTGCCATACTGTCTTCCAAAAATGTTTACACCAGCTTACTCATGGGGTAGATTTTGACAAGAAGACTTTTTAAAGTATGACGTAAAAACTTGAAGCCATTAAAGATAGATAAGTTTCACAATGAAGAATTGATAATTTCCTTTAAGCGAAATTACCACACTCAAAGTCAGGGTACTTTTACCTTTGGGGAAGGAAAAACTTAAACTCTTAGGACATTTGTAATTAAAATTTAACAAGGTAGGAATCACTGTTTCTTGCTCACTGCCACAGTCTCAGAACTAGCACAGTGCCTGGCATATAGGAACTTCTAGGCAAAGGAAAATTATATACAAACCAAAGATGGCCAAGAAACACAGAAAAAGATGTTCAAGCTTTAAACTCAAAAACACAAATCAAAACAACTCTCAGGTGATCTAGAAGAGAAGATTAGTAAATTTTAACAAGTGTAAACTGGTTCAACTTTTTGGAGGGTAATTTCACAATTCTCTTAAAATTTTAAGTGTATTTGTTCATCATCAATTCCACTACTACAAATTTAACTTAGAGAAAAAACTGTTAAAGTATATAGAAGTAGTTTCATTGCACTATCACTTATAGAAGAAAACAACTGGAAGCAACACAAATATCATCAACCAAAACTTAAAGTATTGAACATCTCCATAATACAGCAATATAGAAGACTCCAAAGAAGAATGTCTAAATGCTTAAAGGGAAATCCATGCGTGGAAGGAAAAAACAGGAATCTCCCAGAAAAGATAATGGGGGGCACTTGGGTGGCTCAGTCGGTTAGACATCCAACTCTTGGTTTTGGCTCAGGTCACGATCTCATGGTTTGTGAGTTTGAGCTCCACATCGGGCTCCGTGGGAACAGTACGGAGCCTGATTGGGATTCTCTCTCTCCCCCTCTCTCTGCCCCTCCCCCAACTCATTCTGTCTCTCAAAAATAAACAAACTTAAAAAAAAAACAAAGAAAGAAAAGATAATGGACAGCAAGTGTGGGCCGCAGGTTGAGGGAGAATAAAGGAAGAGTGCATACCAGAAAGGCAGATTGACAGCTGTTCGTCATCCACGGGAGATGCTTTCTGACTGTTCCTCCCACCTCCTGCTTGATTTTCGAGTTTGAGTCCACTGCATGTCAGAGGAGCCTCCAGTGGACTTTTACAGTAAGGGTGGTCCAGCAACTTAGAACTAAGAATGTTCTGCTTGAGAGATCCATCCTCATCCATCTGGCATGAGCTCTCAGTCTTTTCGGACACAGGCCCATCTACATCACTCACAGACTGACCTGCCCCAGACATGGGCAGTTTTACTCTGTCATCACTGACAGTACTTGTCCGATTTTCCTGACCCAGAGTCATAACTTCTCTTTCGTTTTCTGAGATAAACATGTTACTAGAATCATGTTCTGATAAGGGGATATCATGAATCAGCTCTGTACACTCCCACTTAGGAGAACAGGGTGACTGGTCCCAGGTGTATGTGACACTACCATTCTGTTGGTCAGGGAATGCTTCATCTAAACTAAGCTCCTTGCCCAAGAAAGGGCTTCCTTTAGTGTGGCCATCAGGCACATGAGAGTTCTTTCCCTTCATCACAGCATTGCTGTCCATATCTGGGAAGTACGGTTGATGCCGACAAGAAGGGTCTTTAGGTTCTGGGGAAGGGAATGGGCTGCAACTGCCACCCTCACTGTTTTCCCTAAGGGTCTCTTGATGGTCCCCAGTGACCTGCACCCAGCTTCGCTGGGCTTTTTTTAGCTTGCAAACTTTGCTTTTTGTTCTGAAGTGCTGGGATCTGAGAATCCTGTACCGAAATCTAATCATGGATAATTTCTCATACATCATAAGAGGAGATACTTTTATTCTTCTATGTTGGTTAAGTTGAAACTTTTTTGGAATCAGGGGTCCCCCATTCCTGTGGTGCTCCAGCCCTTGGTAGCAGCCATAACAAAAGCGCTTTCTCTTATGGTTGCTCAAGGTGACCACAATTGTGCCACTCTCACCTGGACTTTGGCTCTCCCCATTGAACTTCATGGGAAAGTCAGAAGCTTGTGGCTCCGTCCTAGGTCTGTGACCACTGACCTGACCTAAAACACTATTTGCTGGTAAGTCAGCAACCGCCTTCAAGAGACTTTTATCTCCACAGTATTCATGGTCAGAGTTCTTTGTTGATGATAGCAGCCTCTCTGCTTGGAGTTTCAGGAGGGTCCTTGAGGAGGAAATGAAGTGTTTAGAGTCTTTTCTTTTCACTTTAGAGGGCAAAGTACTAACATTCTGAGAAGCCACACTGGACTTTGCCTTAGCAAAAAAAGGTGCATCCTGGATCCATGTCTTCTGGATTTGAAGGGCCTTCTTTCTGCAATGGAAATGCCTCAGCTGCCTGCTCCAAATAATTGGCCTTCCCAATTTGGCTTTCAGAATGCACAAGTGTTGGTGAAAGCAGAACTTCTTAAAGCCTCCAAATCCAGTATTCCATTTCTCAGAAAAGGCTAAATGGATTCCTTTCCTCCATAAAATTTTCTTCTGTTTTTTCATTTTTCTGATGCATAATGAGATCTTGATGCAGCTGTGAAGAGAAAGAAGAGTTACACATTTACCCTAAAAATGTCATTAAGATACAATCACAGCATTAGAAGTTAGAAAACTCTTAGGGGCAAAAAAAAGCCTATGAAGTGCAATTTAGACTATCAGACATAACGAAATCCTTACCTGATTAAGGTTTTCCCCACAGTGAAAACTGGAAGACATGAATACTCTCACATGACCCCATTTGGTATAGCTGACTCTGACAGAAATGTCAAGATCATTTCCCAAAATGCAGTCAATTTCTGATGGAGTAAACAGGGTAGGGAGTCAGAAGAAAATCGGTCAGTGTTGACACTGCTTCTTGTTAGCTAAGTGACTTTAAGTCAGTCACCCAAATTCTGTGTTCTCATTTGTAAAATGAAGGATGGGGAAGGAGGGGGACAACATACCATTTAAAACTGATTCCATATAAAAAGAGTGTGTTCTAGGGGTGCCTGAGTGGCTCAGTCGGTTAAGGGTCCGACTTCAGCTCAGGTCATGATCTCACAAGGTCAGGAGTTCGAGCCCCGCATCAAGCTCTGGGCTGACAGCTCAGAGCCTGGAACCCACTTCGGATTCTGTGTCTCCCTCTGTCTGCCCCTCCACTGTTTGCACTCTGTCTCTTGCATGGTCTCAAAAGTAAATAAACATTAAAAGATTTTTTTTTTTAAAGAGTGTGTTCTATACATCAAATTTTAGAAAGGAAGGGCGATACTTTTGCTGGGTATAGACATCTAGAGGCAGACAATGCAAGTAACATCAGTACCTCAAGAGGGAAACCAGCTTCCTCTTTGTCAGTCAGTCAAAAACTTTGAGTGACTATGCAGGGATATGAGCCCATCAGGTGCTCTCACACAGTTAGGGTTCTGATTCTCAAGTGAATCTAAGTAAAAAAGCACACGCACAAACACGCATATATGAAGTTCAGGGACACACTTATTAGGAATGATAGATGAAAATGATAGTCAAAAACCAAACAGGATCCCTCCTCAGATTTAATAAGATCTAGCACTACTGAAGGCTCTTCAGTGCAGAATGAAAGGTGTCGGCTGTTGTGGGTGGTGGGGCAGAAGAAATAATAGACTATGAATCAAAAAACTAATAATCTAATTTCAGCTTGCTATTAACTTATTAAGAAAAGTTGTATTACTTTTTTGTGCATCAGTTTTCTCTGGGAAAAAAAAAAAAGGACTGAGCACATGTTTACCTCAGTTCCCTCTCCAAATCCCACTAAGATGACAGAAATGGGTTTTAAGAAGGGAAAACTCTCACGGACAAAGAAAATTAAAAAGCAGACAAGAAAGGGCGCCTGGGTGGCTCAGTCGGTTGAGTGTCCAGCTTCGGCTCAGGTCATGATCTCACGGTTGGTGAGTTTGAGCCCCGCGTCGGGCTCTGTGCGGACAGCTCAGAGCCTGGAGCCTGCTTCAGATCCTGTGTCTCCCTCTCTCTCTGCCCCTTCCCCACTCATGCTCTGTCTCTCTCAGTCTCTCAAAAATGAATAAACGTTAAAAAAAACTTTAAAAAAAATTTTTAAAAAAGCAGACAAGAATACAATTTTGGTTTTTTTTGGTTTTTTTTTTTTTCAACGTTTATTTATTTTTGGGACAGAGAGAGACAGAGCATGAACGGGGGAGGGGCAGAGAGAGAGGGAGACATAGAATCGGAAACAGGCTCCAGGCTCCGAGCCATCAGCCCAGAGCCTGCCACCGGGCTCGAACTCACGGACCGCGAGATCGTGACCTGGCTGAAATCGGACGCTTAACCGACTGCGCCACCCAAGCGCCCCACAAGAATACAATTTTGAAAGAAGAAAGCACATAACAGAGTGATGAGAAGGCCAAAAGAATGAAAATCTAAGCCAGCAGCAGGGGAAGACCAGAAGCAAGTTACAGGACCTCAGAAAGGCTCAGGAATAGAAGCAACAATACCTATGAAGGTCAAGAGAAGGGAGTTCAAAGGGTACCTGGCTAGCTCAGCTGGTAGAGCCTGCAACTCTTGATCTCAGGGTTGAGTTCAAGCTCACGTTTGGTGTACAGATTACTTAAAAATAAAATCTTTAAGGGGCACTGGGTGGCTCAGTCAGTTAAGCATCCAACTTCAGCTCAGTCACGATCTCACTATTTGTGAGTTCAAGCCCCATATGAGGCTCTGTACTGACAGCTCAGAGCCTGGAGCCTGCTTTGGATTCTGTGTCTCCCTCCCTCTGTGCCCCTCCCACACTTATGGGGTGTCTCTCTCTCTCTCTCTCTCTCTCTCTCTCTCTCCCTCTCTCAAATAAATATTAAAATTTTTTAAAAAATAATAAAAATTTTTGTAAAACAAAGAAGGGAGCTCAAAAAGGAGGGACCCATTTAAAGTCTGAATAAGAAGCAGTTAGACCCCCAAGATGCGCATTCTCCTACCCTGGCAGATAACCAAAGTTTTACTTTCTGGGGAGGACGAACCAGGCTAGTCAGGCACATCATGCACAACTGAAGGCAGGGGTTCAACAGGATATAGGATTTTACACAGTGAATTCCCTCCCCAACCCATTTCCCCATTTAGATCCCAGAAAAAGGTTTATAGCTTAAGGAAGAGATCAGCCCTGGGAGCAGATACTGATTTTTGGGGATGCCTCAACTAAACAGGCCCGAACAATTACCCTACACTATACCCCAGAGTTTAAGCAGTGAGACCCCAAATCCCTCCCCAACTCCACCCAGGAGGTAACTGCCTCTCTACTACCCAACTTTGGAAGTTTATTCTCCAGAAAGGGTAAAAGTGAATGAAGCTCTGCAGCCAGGGTGATCCCAGACACAATATGAAGATGGATTTATACACTAAATATACGCATCCCAACACTTTCCCACTCATTTCCCAGAACCTTGGCAGTTTGCTTTACCATCCAAGTAGGAAATTAGAAGATTCTTCTCTGGGGAATCTGAATAGTCCACAAGAAAATACATACAGATATCCCCCCAAAATGGCCCAGGGTGGCCCACAGTACATCTCAAAGTTGCCAAGTCTCACCGCATGTTCTAAATTACCAAGCAACCTCTTAGTGGTTATTCTTTAAAATGACAGGAAAATCCAAGATTCACCAGATTTCTAGGGTTGACAAGTGGACCAAAATAAACATTTAAAAAAGCAAAAACTTACATAGAGAAGTCCACTTCAAAAAACTAACGGAGGGGGCACCTGGATGGCTTAGTCAGTCGAGCGTCCAACTTTTGGCTCAGATCATGATCTCACAGTTCGTGAGTTCGAGCCCCACATCGGGCTTGCTGCTCTCAGTGCAGAGCCCACTTCAGATCCTCTGTTCCCTCTCTCTGCCCCTCCCCCACTTGCACTCTCTCAAAAATAAATAAAACATTAAAAAAATTAAAAATAAAATAAAAATAAAAAACTAAGAGGAGGAGGAAAGAGGAGTTCTTGTTTAATGGGTACACGTTTCCACTTAAGAAGATGAAAAAGGTTCTGAAGATGGATTGTGGCCATGGTTGCACAGCAGCGTAAATGTATTTAATGCCACTGAACTGTATACCTAAAAATGTTTAAAACGGTAAAAGTTGGGACACCTGAGTGGCTCAGTGGGCTAAGTGTCTGACTTCAGCTCAGGTCATGATCTCGTGGTCCATGGGTTCGAACCCCACGCTGGGCTCTGTGCTGATAGCTCAGGGCCTAGAGTCTGCTTCAGACTCTGTCTCCCTCTCTCTCTGCCCCTGCCCACCTTGCACACATGCTCGCTCTCTCTCTCCCTCTCTCTCACACACACACAAAAATAAACATTAAAAAATATTTTTTTAATAAAATGAAATAAAATGGTAAAAATTATGCTATGTATATTTACCACACTAAAAAACAAGAGGGAAGGAAAAAAATCTAACAGTATCTTCAAAGTAAAAAAAAAAAACACAAACAAACTTATATCCACTGGGGGGAATATAATAGCATGTTTTATGTTGTTTTCTTTAAGTTTGTTTATTTTTGAGAGAGAGAGAGAAAAAACAAGCATGAGCCAGAGAGGGACAGAGAACGGAAGAGAGAGAATCCCAAGGAGGCTCCACACTCCACGCAGAGCCCAACTTGGGACCTGATCCCACAACCATGAGATCATGACCGGAGCTGAAATCAAGAGTCAGATGCTCAACGAACTGAACCACGCAGGTGCCGTTTTGTTTTTGTTTTTCTAAAGCAACAATCAAAAATAATAAAGGGACCCTGGAAATTTAAAAGAATTGAAAAACTCAGTAAAAAGTAAAGGGCTAATATCCCTAATATAAAGAACTTTCTTAAATTGAGGGATAAAGAAAAAAAAAAAGCCTGATGGAAATATGGGAAAAAGACATAAGGAGACATTTCACAAATATTTTTAAATAGCTCTTAAACATAAAAGATGTTCAACTTAAAAAAAAAAAATGGGCAAAGAGGGTTGGGGAGTTGTGCAAAATGAGTGAAAGGAGTCAAAATGTAAAAACTTCCAGTTATAAAGTAAGTTATGGAGATGTAATGTATAGCACGGTGATTATAGTTAATAATGCTGTACTGTGTATTTGAAAGTTGCTAAGAGAGTAAATCCTAAAAGTTCTCATCACAGGAAAAAAAAACTTTGTTACTAAGTATAGTAGTAGATGTTAACTGGACTTACTATAGTCATCATTTTGCAATGTATACAAACAGCAAATCATGATGTAGAACTGAAAATGATATAATGCTATATGTTAATTATACCTCAATAAAAAGGTGGGCAAAAACTGTGACAACACATTCTGTTGGTGGGAGAAAAGAAACTTTCATACTTTGCTAATAGGAATACAAACCGATAAAATCCTTTTGGAGGAGAATTTGATAATATCTAACAAACCCTGGTATTTACCTTTTAATCTAGCAGCCCCACTTTTAGGAATTTATCCTTAAGATACACCTCCAATAATAATGAAAATACAAAATCAAGGTTAGTCATTACGACATTGTAATTGCAAAATACTGGAAACCTAACAGGAAGGTAGTTGAATAAAGTATGGTTCTTCCACACACTGAGTGAAGCTATAGAAGAATAAAAATGAACTCCATGGGCTAACATGGAATGATTTCCAGGGTAAGTGAAAAAAGCCAAGTTCAAATGAGTATTAATACTATGCCACCAAGACATGACCGTGGCACATAGACACCACAATTGCAAGTTTGGGGAGTTCCCAAAACCAGCCTCAGGTTTGGCAATTTGCCAAAAGGACTCACAGAACTTACTGAAAACTATTATATTCATAGCTATGGTTTATTAAAGCTGAAGAATATGGATTAAATCAGCCAAGTGGAGAAGCACATAAGGTGTTCTAGCACCATGAACACAGGAGAACTTTACTGTCCTGACATCAGTGTATGACAATATTGCCATCCAGGAAAGCTTACCTGAGCCTTGATATCCAGAGCTTTTATTGGGGTTTTTAGGCATAACTGTTTGCCCACAAGACTGAGCTCAGTCTTTCAGCCCCTCTGGAGATCCACTGATACCAAAGTCATTACCCTAAACTACACTGTTGGTCCTTCTGGCATGGCCAATCCCCATCCCAATTCAGGCTGTTAGACTGTTGGTGATCCAAAGCTCCCAGGCAAATACAGACATTCCAACAAGGCATGACATTCCAAGGGCTTAGAGATTACCTCCCAGAAGCCAAGGATAAAGGCTTGCTTTTGGGGCAAGGTTAAATTCTTTACCATGTAGCTGCTTCTCATGAAAGAAAAATTACAAAAATATACACATATCTGCCCTTTCGTCCCCCAAGACAAAATAAAATAAAAATACAAACATGGGAGGATAAACCAGAAACTAATGAGTACAATAACATACAGGAAATTATAGATATGTATAGGATGAAAGAATGAGAAGGAAATGGCACAGGGATGAGAGAGTGGTACTTCTCTAAGCTTGCCTTTTTATAAAGTTCTGACTTTTAAAACCATGTTAATGCTTCATATACTAAAAATATATATACAAATAGGGGTGCCTGGGTGGCTCAGTAAGTTAAGTGTCTGACTTCAGCTCAGGTCATGATCTCATGGTTCATGAGTACAAGCCCCGCATCCAGCTCTCTGCTGTCAGTAAAATCAACCAGAATGCAGGAGGACTCCAAAATGAAATACAAATAGCAAATGAATGACAAATAAATAACTATACTGAAAAAGTATGAAAAAATTAGCCAAAGTAATTTTCAAAAACATTTGGACTGTACAGGACTAGAAACAAAAGGACTGTATACAAATACTGTACTTTAGTTAACAAATTAGTCTTCACAGATGAATGAGTTAATTTTGAAACTACTTTGTAAATATTCTAATTTTTTTAGTTAAGTAGGCTCCACGCCCAACATGGGGCAAGGGTTATATGCTCTATCAACTGAACCATCCAGATGCCGCAACTTGTAAATACTAAAACTGAGTACATAGGAAAATAAGTTGTAGATAAATAGAGCTAGGTTTTTCACCATTGATGAAAGGAGTAGCAGATAATGAACAGACTGAGACAGGTTTGAATCTATCATGACAGAATGAAATCAGAAGTATCCATATGAGTTCATGATTTTATATATACATATACACAGATATACATCTAGAAATGTGCACACATGTGTATTTCCTAGCTCTGTCTACTTAGCGTAGAAGCAGTAACATCCCAGTAGCAATGAACACCCCTAGCACCCAGATCTTGGTTCCCATTTTAAAAAATGACTGATGCCAGAGCGGGACAGAGCAAATAGATGAGCCTGGAATATCATTATAATGACAGAAAGCAAAAAAAAAAAAAAAAGTGCTCAAGAAATTATGACATGTCAAAAGAACACAGGAACCAACCTAAAGAGACTTGCCATGGTCAAAGACTCTGAGCAACTAAATATATAATGACAGTAATGGATTATAAGAGCAAAACAAATGCCCTAGTCTGCAACAATATATGACTAAATAAATGGGGAGAAGGGACAGCTCTCCTTACACAGAATTTCAAATTAATAAATACAGAAGGAATAATGGAAATAGAAAAGTTATAATTTGCAACTCATAAACAACAGACTCAGGAAAGAAAATTAGATGAAAAAATACAGTGAAAAACAAGATATATACAGTCTCAAAGTATCTCCACAAGATACTTAAAATCACAAAGGGAAAAGTTGTACCTTTCAATGGAAAACCTGACAAACATCACCTCAGTCAGGTGATCAGGGCTATCATCACCAGTAGTAATAAGATATGATGTTCATATGCCTCCTGATGTAGCACAATGTCACTTGTATGATGTATCACCTCTGTGATGTTATAAATGTATAACCTGAATTTAATCATAAGTAAAAACAGATAAGGCCACACTGAGGGACGGATACTCTATAGGATAACTGGCCAATACTCTTCAAATGTGTCAAGCAGGGGTGCCTGGGTGGCTCAATCGGTTAAGCGTCTGACTTCAGCTTACATCAAGATCTCACAGTTCGTAAGTCTGAGCCCTACACCAGGCTCTCTGTTGTCAGCACAGAGCCTACTTCAGATCCTCTGTCCCTCTGCCCCTCCCCCCAGTGCACACTCCCTCTCAAAAATTAAAGAACATTTAAAAAAAATGTGTTAGTCGGGGCGCCTGGGTGGCGCAGTCGGTTAAGCGTCCGACTTCAGCCAGGTCACGATCTCGCGGTCCGTGAGTTCGAGCCCCGCGTCGGGCTCTGGGCTGATGGCTCAGAGCCCGGAGCCTGTTTCCGATTCTGTGTCTCCCTCTCTCTCTGCTCCTCCCCCGTTCATGCTCTGTCTCTCTCTGTCCCAAAAATAAATAAACGTTGGGAAAAAAAAAAAAAAAAAAGAGTAAACTTTGACCCATTAATTTTTAAAAAAAAAAAAAAAAAAAAAAAATGTGTTAGTCAAGGTCATGAAAGACAAAAAGATTGAGGACCTGTCCCAGATTAAAGGACTAAGCCTAAGAAGACAGAATAACTAAGGCAACATGTAATCCTGGATGGGGTCCTGGTCCAGAAAAAGATCACATGTTAGGCCATAAAACAAGTCTCAATAAATTTAAAACTGAAATTCTATTATGTGTCTTTTCCAACCAGAATGGTATGAAACTAAAAGTCAATGACAAGAAAAAAAAAAGAATTAAAAAACACAAACACATGGAGGCTGAACCACATGTTCACCCAATGGGTGAACAAAGAAATCAAAGACACCAAAAAATACACGGAAACAAATGAAAATGAAAACACAGGGTCCAAAATCTTTGAGACATGGCGAAAGCAGTTCTGAGCAGGAGATGTGTAGTGATAGAGGCCTACCTCAAGAGAAAAAAAAAAATCTCTCGGAAGGCCACCCGGGTGGCTCAGCCGGTTAAAAGTGTCCAACTCTGGATTTTGGCTCAGGTCACGGTCTCGTGGTTTGTGGGTTCAAGCCCTGTTGGCAGTGTGAAGCCTGCTCAGGATTCTCATTCATATTCTCTCATTCATATATTCTCTTTCTCTCCTCTCTGTCCTCTGTCTCCCCTCTCTCTCTCCCTCTCCCTCGACCTCCCCATGCTAAGTAAATATATAAACTTAAAAAAAATCTCAAATGAGTAATCTAAACTTACACCTAAAAGAACTAGAAAAAGAAGAATAAAACCCAATACGAGTAGAAGAAAGGAAATAATAAAGAACAGAAATAAATAAAATAGAGACTAAAAAACCAATAGAGGGGCACCTGGGTAGCCCAGTCGGTTAAGCATCCAACTCTTGATCTCAGCTCAGGCCATGATCTCCGTCGTGAGTTCAAGCCCCACACTGAGTTCCAGGCTGGGTTTGAAGCCTACTTAAAAAATAATAATAAATAAATTTTTAAGAATAGAAAAGACCAATGAGGGGCACCTGGCTAGCTCAGTTGGTAGAGCATATGACTCTTGATCTTGGGGTCATGAGTTTGAGTCCCACATTAAGCAGTAGAGATTACATTAAAAAAATATTTTTAAAAAAGGAAAACAGGGGTGCCTGGGTGGCTCCATTGGTTAAGTGTCTGACTTTGGCTCAGGTCATGATCATGCAGTTCATGAGTTTGAGCCCTGCATTGGGCTTTGTGCTGACAGCTGAGCCTGGAGCCTGCTTCAGTTTCTGAGTCTCCTCTCTCTGCCCCTCCCTCACCCATGCTCTCTCTCAAAAATAAAAAAGTAAACATAAAAAAAATTTAAAAATTAAAAATTAAATTAAAAAAAGAAAAGAAAAAAGTGGCAGAAAGAAAGAAAGAAAGAAAGAAAGAAAGAAAGAAAGAAAGAGAAAAAGATTATAAACCAGAAGATCAAGGTCTGAGGGAAAATTATTTTCAACACAGAACTTGAAACTCGGCCAATTCATCAATCAAAACTGAGCATAGAAAAAAGGTTTTCAGAGATGTAAGTTATCAAAATACAGAACTACCATGCATCTTTTTCTCAGGGAGCCACATTTTGTCACACTCTGACAAAATGAGGGAGTAAAGGAAGAAAGACCTGAGACCCAGGAAAGATCCAAAACAACACACAAGCAAGAGAAATCCTAAAGAAAATGGTAAAGAAAGATCAGAGTGACAACTATGCCTCAAGCCTAGAGAGCCACCAACCCAGAAGAAAGAGGTCAAAAGGATTTGGGAAAGATGTCTCCAAAAATGTGAAACTGATAGAATTTCTAAAATGTCTGAATGCAAAGATAGATGAGATACAACTGGAAGAGAGCTTGAAAATATATTTAGTTTACTAAAAAGACTACTCACTTTAGGGACAAGAAAAAGTTGCACAAGAAAGGAAAAACAGTCACTATAAATCATAGAGTACTATATAACTTAGCTGTGATTACCATTTACATAATCATAAAAAGGCAAACACTGCTCTAATCAAATGGTTCTCAACCAGACACTCCATATCATACCTCTCAGTCCAGTATTTAGAACTGTGTGGGAAATTTTTGGTTGTTACAATGAATTTAGGTTGGTATTGATATTTAGTGCCTGGTGTAATGCTAAATATCATGTAATGGACAGGATAATGAAGAACCGTCTCATCCAAAATGACAATACTGCCCCTATTGAGAAAAACTTCTAGCCAAAATTACAGAATCACTACACAGTGAGGATAGATGGGACAGCAGACGTGTACATGTATGTAGAAGTGAGGAGCACATGTTAAAGAGAAGTAAATCTTTATCTTCCATAGTCTACAGATAAAGCTTAACACTAGGAAATCAAAAGTAACATTAAAAAAAAAAAAAGCTAATTTAGGGACATGCTGTCGATACAAAAAGAACAGCTCAAAGACTTGAAAGTGGCTGTTGCTGGGAAACAGGAAATGGCAGAAAGGGGCAAGATTCTGGGAACTAAGTCAGGAAAGGGCTAGAGGTTTCTCCTTCAGTATACATTTCTCTACTTAGTCCCTTTTATTTTTTTTAACATTTATTTATTTTTGAGAGATAGAGACAGAGTGCAAGTAGGGGAGGGGCAAAGAGAGAGGGAGACACAGAATCCAAAACAGGCTCCAGGCTCTGAGCTGTCAGCACAGAGCCCAACACAGGGCTCAAACCCACGAACCGGGAGACCACGACCCGAGTCAAAGTCAGATGCCCAACCGACTGAGCCACCCAGGTGCCCCTCTACTTAGTCCCTTTATAAAGCACCTACATCCCATCCTCAAATAGGCAAGGTTCCCTCAGACCAGAGACTGTTTTACCCTCTCCACACCACATACTAAATCTTTAGTTATCCTGTTTTTATGTATAGGGAGAAGAAAATGTCAGATCTGGAAGGATTTTTCTTAAACAGACTTTCAATCACTTATGTATATATATTTTAGTCTCACCTTCACCTACATGTTCACAGTCCATGACACTACTCACTAACCCTGAAACTTTTAAAAGGTTCTGAAACACAAACATGACTACTTGTCAGCTTTCTCCACTTGTTGGTTTAGGATTCAGCTTTCTCAAGTCTGTTAATCAGTTACCACTAGTCTTTTCTGCTTTCCGGCTTCCAGAATGTGGGGCTTGAACTCACCACCCCAAAATCAAGCGTTGCATGCTCTGGCTGAGCCAGCCAGGCACTCCTCACTTCTCTACAGTTTTAATGGAGTTTTCAGGCTGCTGTGGAATTAAATGTGTACATTCAATCCAATTTCCTTACCATAACATACTGCTGAATAAAGAAAAAAAAATTGCTAAACAAAATGTACGAGCCCATTTTTTGCTAAGTGGAAAAAGCCGTGTATTTTGAATATTTATAGGGGAAAACATGTCTATCAGAATTTACACCAAACTACTAAGAGTTTAGGCCCACAGTTCCTAAACTATGTGCCAAGGAACCCAAGGGTTCTGCAGTAAATTCAGAGGGATATCACAAAGCATTCTAAATCAGAGGGGAAAAAACAATATTCTTTATCTGTCATACCTATGAAACATGTGACAAACTACCAGTTTAATACAATTCAGTTTCAAATCAGATCATGGTATATTCTTTCTAATGACATCCTATCTTTGCAAAGTTGGGTTTTTGTTGGTTACTGTGATGATTAAAAAAAAAAAAAATTTGCGAAAATCTATTTGAAATAGGAAATGTGGGTAGCAGTGTCTAATGATTCCAAGGTTTGAGAAGTTCTCTAGTGCCCAACCAGTACATTGGGTAATTGATTATTTAAGAATGAAATAAAAATACTATATTGTCTTTCAACTGATGTGTATTTAAAAATAATTTTTTTTAAGTTTATTTATTTTGAAAAAGAGGAAGAGAGAATCAGTGGGGGAGGAGTACAGGGCGGGGACAGAGGATCCAAAGCAGGCTCCATGCTGATAGCAGAGAGCCCGACGACGACGTGAGGCTCAAACCCACAAACTGCCGAGATCATGACCTGAGATGAAGTCATACACTTAACCGATTGAGCCACTCAGCTCCTGATGTGTATTTTTTAAACAACTACTGGGTTGCTAGACTATAAGTACTTAAGTTGTTTAGATCTAATTACTTAATAAATTACTAGTTATTTAATTATTAGGCCTAAGGATACTATGAAAAAGACACTAAGGGGGGCAGTAAACAAAGAAAGTTTGGGAACCTCTGTTTAGGGTATTATATTTTACTTTTTTTTTTTTTTTTTTAAGGTTGTTGTTGTTGTTGTTGTTGTTTTAGGTTTTATTTCTTTTTGGGTGGTGGGGCAGGTCAGAGAGAGAAGGAGAGCGAGGATCTGAAGCAGGCTCTGTGCTGATAGCACCAAACCCCATGCAGGGCTCAAATTCACAAACCATGAGATCATGACCTGATCCAAAGTCGGACACTAAACCAAATGAGCAACCCAGGTGCCCCTTTATCAATGGAAAAAGAAATTAAAATAAATTAATATGAAATCCAAATACATTCTCATTGTGCACTACCAACAATAAAAGGAGATCTGGAATTTACTCTTCCTAATACTTAAATGTAATAATCACTGGGAAATCTTAATAAGATGTTTGTCTGTTTATTTATTTATTTAGAGAGAGAGAGAACGAACACAAGCAGGGAAGGGACAGAGAAAGAAAGAGAGGGAGAGAGAATCCCAAGGTGGCTCTCCACTGTCAGCACAGAGCCTGATGCAGGGCTCAAACTCACAAACCGGGAGAGTGTGACCTGAGCCAAAATCAACAGTCAGATGCTTAACCGAGTAAGCCACCCAGGCACCTCTATAAGATATTTTTTATTCTAAAAACACACAGAGCTACATAATTATGAGCCCATAACAAATCTAGACTGAAGAAGGGGGTAAAAAAATGTATAATTAAGATCTTAAAAGTCCTGCCCAAATTAGAGAAACTATCTGAACTGTACCTTAAAAAGTTAATCTAACGTATTTCTTGGTGGTGGTTATATCACCAATAATGCTGAAGTTATAAAGATATACAAACATCTTTCAAATTTCAATTCAATAGGTGAGTTTTTACAAATATGATGACATATGAGTGTTCAAAAAATTATTATAGTCTAATGTGAGAGTCATTTGAACAGGTATTCACAAATGTAATGAATAGAAGGTCAAATTGAGAGTATTATGGGAAGGGGCACCTGGGTGTCTCAGTCAGAAACATCCAACTCTTGATTTTGGCTCAGGTCATGATCTCACAGTTCCTGAGATCAAGCCCCACATCGGGCTCCACACTGACAGCATGGAACCTACTTGGGATTCTCTCTCCCTCTCTCCCCTTCACCCCACTTGCACTCTATGTTAAAAACAACAACAACAGAGTATTATTCTGGCAAAGGGTCAGGAGGAAAGACCTCTCTGAAGAAATTATTTTTAAGCTGAGACAAAGGATGATAAATGGTTACTAGGCAAAGGGAACAGATCAACAAAAGCCCAGTACAGTGAATGCAGTATTCAAAGGAAATGAAAGAAACTTCAGGATCACTTGGAGGATGACCCAGAGAATAGAAAATGTAAACTAATGGTGCTGCTACTTAACATAAAGGTAGTGTCAAGCCACTAAAATATAAAGAGGGGTACAAGACCTGATCTGTATACTTACAAAGATCATTCTACCTGCCGTGTACAGAATGGCTGGGAGAAGGCCATAGCAAAGGAAACCTGTTAGGAGGCTGTTGCAGGTAAATATAGGCAAGGTGCAAAGTCACTCAGATTAAGAGACAATGGAAAGAAACAGCAAAGTGAATCAATCTTGAGACTTTTTAGAAGACTGTGTGGAGGGAGAGGAGTAAGAGTTTTGGTATGAGCTACTGGGTAGATGGCTGTATAATTTACATGGAACAAATGGAGAAAGACTGGAGGAAGGTTATACTGGCTATGTCTTTAGTTTTAGACATGGTAGACTTGAGGTGACTGTAGGAAATTCATCTGGATGTATACAGCTGGATATACAGGTCAGGAAGTCTAAAAAAAGGATACCACAGGAATTATAGTTTAAGCCATCAGCTTATAATAACTAAAGCTACAGAAACTGATAAACTCACCTAGGGAGACTCTGTAAAAGGTAGAAGCAAATGCACCCTAGGGCAGTATTCAGAGGAACTCTGGGATGTAAGAGTGAGATAAAGGAAGACTACTTAGCAAAGGAAAATGACAAGGAATGATCAGAGAAATAGGTAGAAAATCAGGTTAATGTGGTATCAGGAAAGCTAGAGAAAGTTTCCAGAAGAAGAGAAATGGTCAAAGGCTGTTGAGAGCTCCAGCAAAATAAGGACTGGGGTACCTGACTGGCTCAGTCAGTACAGCATGAAACTCTTGATCTTGGTTGTGAGCTTGAGCCCCATATTAGGTGTGGAGATTACTTAGAAAACAAAAAACAAAACAAAACAAAAAAGGCAAGATAAGGATTAAAAAGTCTCCATTTGATTCTCATGACATTTGTAAGTCAAATTTTAATAGAATGGAGAGAACAAAAACCAAGATGGATTGAAGAAGACAATATATAAAACTGCCCAAGAAGCCCAAGTAAATACGAGATAGACAGGGTAGGGGGTTTTGTTTTGTTTTGTTTTTAACGGAGACAGTTGTTCATATATGAATGCTCCATACTATACTTATGGAAAAAGATGGCAGACTGAACACACTTTACTCTTACTCCCTCCAAAATCCCATTAAAATGAAAATAAAACATTATTTTAACTTTATTTTTTAAAATATGAATTATATACAATGAAATGTATAGATAAAAAGGTTTTGGGTTTTTTTAAAGCATATATACCAAAATGGAAGAGGGGACAACAAAACCTTTTGGAACTTGGAACGCAGATTGACTTAAAGACTGAAAAAAGTTAATCTCAAGTTCGCAAAGGGGAAGCAATCCAGTTTATGCAACAGTGCCTCAAAACAGATCAGGAATTGGCAGCATCAGGTTTTATGAGAGAGGTGTAAACATGGTGCTAAAAATGAGACCAAATCATTTAGATAACCTCCTACTCTCCACAAAACCAGCCAACTACCCCTATCTCACCTTTACACAAGTATGGAGAATTATTTTCTATACGAGAACAGTGCTGTCCAATGAAACTTCTGCAATGACAGAAATATTTTATATCTGCCTTATCCAACATGGTAGCCTTTGGACACATATGGTTACTGACCACTTGAGATGTGTCTGGTTCAAATGAGGTATTTACTCTTTAATTTTAATCACTAAATTTAAGTGGCTACATGTAGCTACTGGCTACCATATTGGACACTGCAGCTCTAGAAGGTAAAACAATGGATTCCTGGCCCAGTTAAGAATATGGGTATCATACTGAAAATAGTTAACCAAACATAAAGAGTTTACACACTAAGGGCTAAAATCTCTATCCCTTCACTCAGGTTAGCTACCAGACTGCTGGCAGCCAGCTTAAAAGCTCCAAGCAGGAGATCTGAAGATTTTTTTTTTTTTTTTAATTTAAGTAATCTCTGTACCCACTGTGGGGCTCAAATTTACCACCCCAAGATCAAGAGTTGCAAACTTACAACCCCAACTGAGCCAACCAGGTGCCCCTGAAGATTCTTTTTTGAGGAATCTAACTTGCTCAAAAGGAAAGCCAAAGATACTGCTACTGAAGGTTCTCTAATAAGAGTCCATCCAGTGTGCTCTAAAATCAACAAATCTCAGGGCGCCTGGGTGGCTCAGTCAGTTGAGCGCCCAACTGTTGATTTTGGCTCGGGTCATGATCTCACAGTTTGTAGGTTGTAGCCCGCATCAGGCTCCTCTCTGACAGTGCAGAAGTGCAGAGCCTGCTTGAGATATTTTCTCTCTCTCTGCCCCTCCCCCACCCTTGCTCACTCTCTCTCAAAAAAAAAATTAATTAGGGGTGCCTGGGTGGCTCAGTCAGTTGAGCATACGACTTAGTTCAGGTCATGATCTTGCCATCCACGAGTTCGAGACCCACACTGGGCTCTGTGCTGACATTTCATAGTTTGGAGCCTGTTTCAGATTCTGTGTCTCCCTCTCTCTCTCTCTGCCCCTCCCCTGCTTGCTTGCTTGCTCTCTCTCTCTCTCTCAAAAATAAACATTAAAAAAAAATTTTTAATTAATTAAAACAAATGGTATCCCATTATGCTCTCAAGTCCTCACAGACATAGAAGACTGCCTCAAAGACCAGCAAATGACTTCTATTAAACTCCACTTTTCACTGGGTCTTCAAGTTGTTATTACCCTCAGCCCGCCTTGGTTTCTATGTTAAACCTGTAATATCAGTTTAGACTAAAACTGGAACCATGGGTTCAGATTTATCCTTTTTAAGTACCTCTAACTTGAAAATTTTGCTGTAAAAATATGAAATTCAACAATTTTTAAAACCTCAGAATTAAGGTATTTCAGCCACAAAAATAAAAAAATTTGGAGACTCAGTAACGGCTTTTCATCTCAGACACATATCATGTTTCTCTAGACTTGAATTCACAGACTACATATCTGTTAACCTGGGGGTTTTAAAAAATATTTATTTTTGTAATCTCTGCACCCAATGTGGGGCTTGAACTCATGACCCCAAGATCAAGAGTTGCATGCTCTACTGACTAAGCCAGGCAGCCACCCCTGTTAACATGTTTTTTTTAATTAGCAAATTTAGAATGCCCTTTGTCATCTGGTTGTAGGAAGTTAACATGCTAATAAACAGGGTCACTTTTAGAAAATAATTCAGCATCCTATGGACTTGTGATGTAGGGTCTATTTGTGGCTCTCCTACTAACACAGAACAGGAATACTAAAGCAATGAGGTTACTGAAGAATAATTTGAGAATGAGTATATCTCCCTAAAAGAGAATGTTCAACTCTGCCTCGTTACCTTAGCAATTCTGAAAATATTACAAAAAATAGTCAAGAGGTTTTCACTATAAGAAAAATACACGTGAAATACTGTTACCACCTAATCAGTTGACCCTTTCCAGGCATCTATCAAAAATTTTTAAATATTTATTCATTTTTGAGAGAGAGAGAGAGAGAGAGAGAGAGAGAGAGAGTTGGGGAGAGGCAGAGAGAGAGGGGGACAGAGGATCCATAGCAGGCTCCAAGCTGAGAGCAGAGAGCCAGATGCCAAGCTCGAGCTCACAAACTACAAAATCATGGATGATCTGAGCTGAAATCAGACACTCAACCGACTGAGCCACCTGGGCACCCCATCAAATTCTTTAAACCAGTGACACATTACAACTTAACCAAGAAAAGAAAAGGGACTAAAAATTCAAGGACAAGCTTAAATACCAAGAGCCTCTAGTTAAATTAGGTGTTTATAAGGCAATTAGAGATGTTTACAGCCCAGTTCTCAAACTGTGTTTCACTGGAAGCTGACCAGCGATACAGAGTGGTCATATATATGAGTACATATGAGGATAGAGGAAGGGGTTTAAAAAAAAAAGTCTGTGTATAGTTGACTGGGTTTATGATAAGTGAGAACAACAGCAAAATTTTCTTAAATAGAATTTTTCCATGGTTTGTGAAAGCTTGGCATAAAAGCCTACTAAAAAGCTGATTTACAAAGTGATATAACCTTTATATAATTACGCCAAAAAACAAACCTAAGCAACATTTAGTAAGAAACTTTATTGTAAAAGTTAATACTTTCATCAAAGAGCTTTAAGGAGTGTTAATGCATAAGAAACCTCAAAAACAGAATTATACTGAGCCACTGACTTAAAGGACTTATCTTCTGGGCTCAAGGTGGTACAAAAGAGTACTACTGATTCAAGTAAAGTGATTTGTTAAGGAAAGGAAGAGAAAGAAAAAAATTAAAAAGGTATAGAAGGCAAATTAGTTGGACATTACATTTCATCTCTGAGCCTGTTTATAAACTAATATATGAAACCTGCTCTAGATCTGGGTTTTCAAAACTTGAGTATCACCTGAGAAGCTATTTAAAGACCACAAATACCCATGTGCCACTTCAGATCCACCCAGGCACCTGGGGTTTTGTTTTAATTACCCCAGCCGATGCCCAGCCAGGTTTGGAACCACTGGACTAGATAACCCTCAAGGTCCCTTTCGTGTCCATGAGCTAAAATTCCCAACTGACAATTCTGTGTCAAAGGAACTGAAGAGTGCACTTGGCTACATACTGCATAGCAGCCATTGTCATGTTCCATTAAGGAAAAGGAAGCATCCTTAATCTGTCTGAGCAAGCAACTGTAAGAACAGGTGCAACTTACTCAAATCACTTGGCTGCATATCCGCTCGCTCCTCCCCAAACACTTCTCTAACTTCGGGTCTACTCAACTTCAGGGGCACCTGGGTGGTTCAGTCAGTTAAGCCTCCAACTTCGGCTCAGGTCATGATCTCACGGTTCTTGGGTTCGAGCCCCACGTCTCTGAGCTGTCACCTCAGAGCCCGGAGCTTGCTTTGGATTCTGTGTCTCCCTCTCTGTCTGCCCCCCCCCGACTCACACTTTCTCTCAAAAATAAATAAAACACAGAAAAACTAAACCTCAGAGTGGGGTATGTTCTACTCTCTCCAATACAGAGAAAGAGCAGCTCCTCAGATTAACTCAGGACTGTAACGTCCAGCCACTCAAAAGGTCAAGTTCTTGTTCTTATTCTCTGCACATTTTCAATTAACACGAAGTGTTTTAGAGGCAGAGTGAGGGGTCCTCAGAAAGATGTGCAAAGAATTTCTTCTAAAGCAGGCCAAGGTGTAAATAAAGCCCTTCCAGCTTTTTATCCTAGAAAGGGCCCACTGGACAAAACAATCTTGAGTAAGGAGCAAAACTGATTTAGGTTATTCCTCATATACCAATAATGCTTATCATTAAACATGAGACATCTGGTTGGCTAGGAGAGTCTGACCTCGTCCTAATGCTGCCCAACCCAAAGTAGAGCCCACAGTTAGGTTCTAACCACATAAGATACTAGTTTCTCCTCTGGTCCCCTCCTCCATAGCAAGTGTAGTTATTCTGAGTAAAAGATGTAATTAAGAACCTACCATTAAATGTCCAGGATATTCTTAAATCCAAAACGTTTAATGGCTGATGTTCTGCTTTTTTCACTTCTCTTCATTCTCCCAGGTATTTATGTAGGTATAAGAAAGCTCCGCTTTACATGTGGTTAAAAATGTCTAAGTGTCTAACACGAGATTAAAACCACTAACAAATGGCAGGCTAGGATTTTAACTCCGCTCTTCCGACTTAAATACAAAACCCTCATTTCCCACATCCTCTCGGAGTCTCTCCTCCCCCAACAGAGTGGCCCAGTGGAAAGGGGGTTGATACTGCCCAGCATAGACAGAAAAACAGAAAGCCTCATAGAAAACAGATTTCCCACCATCCTAATGTTTAACTGTGCCACACACATTCGCTACAACAGGGTCTTAAGAGTGTGCGGGGGGAAGGAACCAAAGGCAGGAAGGAAGCAGAACTGTCCGAACAAACATAAACTCTCGGCTTTCAAAACGGCAGTAGCGGGAGGACCTCTAACAGCAGCTCTTCCTCTCAAACCTTTCCCCGGCCTCAGGAGGGGCCCTAGCTTTCTCCGCTTCTACGTCGTACAGTTCAAACTGGAAAGAAAAAGGGGAGGACAGAGGTCCCTCGGGACAAGCTCCCTTCCGGCCCCCAGAAAGGCAGAGCAGCGCTCAAGGAGAAATTTGCTGCCTCCGGTTCGGGCGTGGGGGAGGGCAGCGCTCGAGGCCTCCAGGCCGGGGTGCTGAGCTGGCGCGCTCTGGCGCGGGAATGGCCAGCAAGCCCGGTCCGTAAGTCATCCCGATTTGACACCGGGCACCTACTTACCTACGTCGCTCGCTGCCGGCACCTGCCCCACCGTGGGTTCAGATACTGCCGCAGCTCAGACTAAGGCCCCGCCTTCGCCAGCTCTAGGGAACCCCAGACAGTGAGGAGGTGTCCGGCCTGCTCACAGCGGCCACGGCCACCGAGCTTCCTTTGCAGCCTCCGCCGCGACGCCGGCGCTCACTTACATCGTCACCTCCTTCCGTGCCCTTCCGCCTCAGCCCCGCCCGTTCCCCCTGCGGGGAGCGGAAGAGAGAGTGGCAGGCTGGCGCTGGGGGCGTGGCTCCGCCTTCCCTCCGCTTCCGGCGGCGCGTTTCCCCGCCCCCCGAGACGTGCGCTTGACGCGTCCTGCCGCGCCACGGGGACTCTTACCCGCGCCTCTGCAAGGGAGGGGTTTGGTAGAAACAGTACCTGGAAATTGTAGAGGCTCGGCAGGGCTGCTTTGAGACTTTTCTGTTCAGCCCCCTCGCACCTTTATAACCCCAAAAGGGCCAAGGCAGACCACAACTACTATATGGCCGCTCCCTCCGCTAATCCCTTTTTCCCTTTGGCCCAAAGCGAAAGACCACATTCCTGTTCTGGATGCACTTTAAGGCGTGGCCCAAGCTTTTCTTTTCTGGTTTTTCCGTGATCTTACCCCTTGGTATAGTAATGTGCCTCTTCATCTGTGCTCCGCCTCTGAGGGAACACTTGCCCTGGAGAGCCGGGGTCTTATTAACGTTATAGCCCCAGCACCGAACAGTCTGGCCTACAAGTGCTTGCTTAGTAGGTGTTCAGTAAAACTGTTACTTTATTTCTTATGAAGAGAGAAAAGTGGCTTCAGCCTGGTACATTGAGGCACTAGTCACTCAACATTTTTTTTAACGTCTTTATCTTGCAAGCCCTCAATCTAATTGTGGGGAGTCGTAAATGGATAATACAATGTCTAGACAGAAAATATAGCAGATGTATAGTGGAAAGTGAATTCCATTTTGGACATTTGATTTGGAATAGAATGGAGGTGGATACAAATGAGTATTAAGGGTGGGGTGCTTGGGGCCCTGCGCCCCGCAGGAAATTCTCAGGCATGGTCTCTTCAACTGGAGTTTTTGCTTCATTCCCTCCTTTCCTCTGAGATTCCAATTACATGTGTAAGACTATTTGACCTTGTACATCATGTGTTCTAACACTCTGTACCATCTTTCTTCTCACTTGATGCTTCAATTTGAATGTTTTCTATTGTCCTATTGTTTTGAGTTTCCTAATTCTCTCTTCTGTGATCTTCAGTCATTTGTCAAATCTATAGACTGAGTTCTTAATTTTTAATAATGTATATTCAGGGTTTTGATTGTTTTATACATTTTGTGTAGATTTTATATCTGATGAAAATCTCCAGCTTTTCATTTTGTTCATCATTCCTTCTGTTTTCTTTATCATGTTTTGTTTGTTTGTTTTTTCCTCCCTCCGTCCTTGTTTGCTAATTTCAATGTTTTGATCATCCTTGGTCTAGTTCAGTGATTCATTATTCTCTTTTAATTATCTGTCATATTTTCCTGCCACTTCACATGCTCGGTAGGTATTATTTTCTTGTGTACATAAAAGGATTGTAGAGCCACCACATGATATCATCTACTGGTGAGGATTCCCCCTTCCCTCTGTTAGGTTGGTAGAGAGGGGCTAGTCCTCGGAGTCTAATCAGGGATTGAGACGGGGTCTTGGCAAGTTTGTCTTCCTATACTCATTCTACCTCTTGTTCATCCCTCAGGTGTAGCTCAAGTTTTTGATAGAAAATCTGTTTCCTCAGCCCTAAAAGACTATAGTACTTCCAGTTCATTCCTCTGGGGCTTTGAGCTTAGTCCTTTAGCCTCCAACCAATTGTGCTTCAAAATATGAAAAATGTCTTGCTGAGCTGGAGAAAAAAAAAAGAGAGAGAGAGAGAGAAATTAGCCATGTGTTTGAGGAGGCCATGTCCCTCTACTGGGGTATGGTTTCCTAAGTACCATGACTTTTTTTTTAAGTTTTGGTTCAGTCCCATAGCCTCCCAAGCAGGTCTCAACTCAGAAAATGCCCTACATGGAAAACTAGGTATGCATGGGGGCGCTTCTGCTTTCAGTCAGTCCCAGTAGCCCACTAAAAGTTCCTCTGGGTTTTCTTTGCCCCCATAGGCTGCCTCTGCCTAGATTAAGACTGATTCCCAGCCTGTCCCTAAAATCAGCAAATGTTTCCAGAAAAAAAAAACAGCTAGTGATTATCAACTCACCTTACAAGGGCTCTCCCCTCTCTGGAGTTTTTGTTTACCTAAAGTTAGATAACAAGTCCTTCTTACTTCACAGCTCTCTGATACATTTTAAACTATGATATTTTTAACTTATTCTGCATTTTCTAAGGTTGTTGTAGGAGGAAAATTGTCCTGTTACAACCTACTATGTCCTATTTGGAAGGAAAAGTCACTTGTAAAACTCAGTTATAGCATGTCTACAATGCCCAAAGTATAAGTAATACCTTCAGTTTATAACCAAAATCCTCACATTTCTTTAGACTTAGACATTTATATAGATTCATTCCTCACTACAAAACCCTTCTGCATAATTTTTCCATCCATGATTTGGTAGACTTTTTAGGAGATTAAAAAAAAATGATAACCATAATTGAGCTCTTACCATGTACTCAACATTTTATGGATATAACATTTTACTTTGACAACAAACCCTTGATATGGGGATTTTTCTATTTTTATAAATGAAAAGACGGAAGGTAGAGTTAGTCATAGGCCTAGAGCCATGTAGTGGGATCCATCCGATCTTAAAGTCCCTAAAAAAATACTAGTTTGCTTTCCCTTTAGGGTTAAATACTCTACAAGTGTACTATAAAAACAATAGCCACCAGCCACATGTAGCTATTTTAATTTAATAAAATTTAAAATTCAGTTCCCCAGTTACACTAGGTGCATTTCTTTTTTTTTTTTTTTAATTTTTTTTTTTAACGTTTATTTATTTTTGGGACAGAGAGAGACAGAGCATGAACGGGCGAGGGGCAGAGAGAGAGGGAGACACAGAATCGAAAACAGGCTCCAGGCTCCGAGCCGTCAGCCCAGAGCCTGACGCCGGGCGAGATCATGACCTGGCTGAAGTCGGACTCTTAACCGACTGCGCCACCCAGGCGCCCCTAGGTGCATTTCTTATGCTTAATAACTATATGTGGTTAAAGGCTACCATAATGGAAGACAAAAATATAAATCATTTCCATCATTGCTGAAAGTTTTACTGGAAAGCTCTACTCTTCGATTTTTACAGAAAAAAATAGGAAGATTTTATAAGAACAAAATAGAGTTCTTGCATATTTAAAAATTTTTTTTAATTTTTAAAAAATTTAAAAAAAAAAGCCTCCCAAATGTTTCCCTCAGGCAAGTGGGAGCAGGAAGATGGACGAATAGTTTCCAGCACACATGCACGATCCTGACCAGACTGAGGGAAGTACTATATAGGCTGTCCTTCCACATATTAGTTTGGTCCACCTGGGGCCTGCCATTTGATGGCTGCGTTGACATTGTTCCAGGCCTCTTAGAGATGAGAGAAGTTAGACAAGGGGTGGAGATCTGGCTCAAGGTGATCTGGGGTCCCCCACCATCGGGGTTTTTTGGCAGTTGAGTTATAAAATCTTTGGCCTAGGCATGTTAAGTTTTTAACAAAGACAACAGTGAACTTTTTCCCTGCTAGGGAAAACAGTTTTTCCCAATAATTGAGCTTTTGAGAAGCCAAACCCCAGTAGTAGGACTGGGGTATTTTGTTTTACCATAAGGTTTGTGGGGATCTAATTTTCTAGTCTCTTATGGCCGTTGTTTCCCCATGTTGGTACCAACGAAGTATCCTATCCACAAAAAGAAGGTGAGTGTTAACAGGAACCTCTCACTACATTTTCAGCCAGCCAGGGTGGCCTCGGCCAATCCTATGGCAAAGAGTAGAGCAAGAATCATAATAATAACGAGAAACAAGATGCGACAGTGCATCACAGTAAGGAAACATATAGAAAATAAGGACAGTCTTTTGTTTCATCGGACAGCTTGAAACTGTCAAGCTCCTGCCACGTGTAGATTAGTCAGCTTCTGGAGTGACTAAAGCAAGGCTGTAGTCTCCTGGAGCCTCTGGAGTTGCAGACTGCTTCTCCCATATGGTCAGCTTGCATGGCGTTGATGGATCAGGAATGCACTCCCAGTTTCGAGATGCCAGCTTTACTCTGCTGTAGTGAATCCAGGGACCCACTTTGGCTACCTTTACTGAGTAGGGATGGACAAAATGACAGTGAACAGGCCCCTGTAGGGGTTGGACATTCTATTCCTTCACCCATACAGCATCTCCTGGTTTAAAGAGGTGAGCGTCTGTGGTCAGACTCACAGGTAACTGCTCCCTGACCCAGTGACCCAGTGGTATAAGGTGGTTAGGGTAGAGCCAAGGCCCGCATCTGTTGCCTTAGGGTTAATTTGCCTATCTCATTTAGATGCCCCGCTTATGCCCTTGATAATGGGGGGAGGGCACCCATAAAGGATTTTATAAAAGGGAGAATCCCATCTGCTTCTTTAGCCTCCCACTTACAGCTGCAGTCTGCCTCCCTGAAGGTCCCTATCTCTCCCTGCCTAGTGTTAACCCTTTTCTTATGTATTTCTCCCCTGGAATAGGGCCTGTAACTGCTATTAGGGAACAGGGACGATGACCGTATTGGCTCCTTCAAGCTGATAAGGGATGGTGTGGGGATACAGCAGTTAGAGTCTACCCTAGGGTCAGTCGAGTGGCCCACGGTGTGGTTCTACAGGAAGGCTGGCAGGCATGAGGCGGCATAAACATTAGCAGACACAAAGAGAAAAACACAAAGTAGAGATTATACTGACCAACAAGATGGCACCTTAAAATGTCTCCAGTTTTTAAACCTGTCAAACAATCTAGGAGAGACCCTGACTTTGTCAGTGACATATGTCAGGGAATCTCTCGTACCCCAGGTGCTGGAGGAGTAGGAGCAGTAAGTAATCAATGGTGGCTCTATTTCCAAGAGTTTGGCCCTAACTTAATTAAAAGAAAATTTTAAGCATCTAATGCTTGTTAGCTATTATTTAGAGGTTTGCTGAGTATAAGCAGACAGTTTGCTTTATTTTGAGGTGTAAAACTTTTCCAAAAGCCTGGAGTTCTACTAGAGAAAGAGTCAGGGAGCCATTTACCATTATTAATTTGCAAATTTTTAGGTAAGCCAAACCTGGGTATTATTTTAATGTGTATTTATTTTTGAGAGAGACGGAGACAGAATGCGAGTGGGGAAGGGGCAGAGAGAGAGGGAGACACAGAATCAGAAGCAGGCTCCAGGCTCTGAGATGTCAGCACAGAGCCTGACGCAGGGCTCGAACCCATGAGCTGTGAGATCACAACCTGAGCCGAAGTCGGACGCTCGACCGACTGAGCCACCCAGGCGCCCCGGGTACTATTTTATAAAGCAGAATTTTTATTACTTTTTGTGCCTTTTCTGTTTTGTAGGGGAAGACCTTTACCCAATTAGTAAAAGTATTAACCCATACCAACAGATGTTGGAATCTCTTTGACCTTGAATGAGTGAAACCTAATTGTTAGTCTTTCCTGGATAGCCTCCAGTTTCTTGATTGCCTGGGAGAGCAAGTTTGTGGTTGAGAGGATTGTTTCTAAGACATACTTCACAGGCTGATACTACTTGCTGAACTGTCCTTGACAAATTCTTTTCCAGTAAACATCCTTTGGACCATTTGATACGTTTTGTCCCTCCCTAAATAAAAGGCCTGATGCTGTCTTTTAATGATCTTTTAGCTCTGTGAGCTTGGTAATAGTAACTGGCCTGTTCTGTTTGTAATCATTCCAAGGGCTGCAAATAGTGTCTATGAGTCAGACTGCAGTTTATTTTGGGGGGAGGGGAGAGTAGGTGGGATTGAGTCTCCTTTAATAAATGATATAGCAGGCAAACTATTTTCCTGAACCCTGGTAACTATAGCCTACAATATCCAGTAATTTCCAAAAACTCACATAAATGTTTTCTGTCCTGGCGTTAGCACCACCATAGTCTCTCTAATTTAGTTATAATGTCCCTTTCTAGAAACGGAGTGAGGCTCTCTGACATTATCAGGAAAGAATGAGAAAACATTAGGTTTCCCCATATACATCCCAGGGGCTGAGAGAAAAATTTAGTTTTCTGAAGATGCCTCTAACCGTCATGCTGCATTTGGAGAGTTGGCCTGGGGTAGACAGGAGGACGAAAAGGTAGCTCTGATGTTAAGAACGAAATCAGTTTTCTTTCTATATTTAGAGTTACCCAAGGCTCTGAGTTTCTGATAGACAGTTGGTTTAGGGGAGCCACCATGAAGAGCCCCAGGCCCGTTAGTCCCTTCCAGGGACATTGGTTATCTGAGCCCTCACAGATAGAGAGGTCCCCAAGGGCATTCAGATTTCCAGTGATTGTCTCCACATAAGGGCAAGGCTTATGGGGTTTTAATTTCGGTTGTCCTCTCTCAGGATGTTCTCATTTTAGTGCTCTGAATGGTCATGTAAATGGCACTTGGTGCCAGGACCTCAGGAAGTCTGGTCTGACATAGTACATAAGGCCACAACTAAGGCCTCAGATTTTTTCTTTAAGCCTCTTTTTCATTTATATGTTTGTTTGTTTGTTTGTTTGTTTTATTCTCCTCTTGATCTTGGTTGTAATGTTACAGCAAGTACTCAGCGCTCAGGAAGAAACAAGCCACACACACCCTGGGAATCAGAAAAGACTGTTTATTGCGCATTGGTGTCGGCCCAGCAGAGTCACCTCCAAAGGCTGAGCCCCAAACCTTGGCACCTCCTTTCATGACTGGGATGGTAGGGGGTTGAGAGACAAAAGAAAAAGGGGAGGGGGCCCTTATCAGTGATGCTATCTGGGCAGTTGGTAGACACAGGAGACAAACAAGATTACAAAAGCCAAAAGTATGCAAGGGGAGAATCCAGCCTTGGGCATCTGACTGGCCCCTTTTATCTTGTTTTTACAGCTTTTCTTCTCATTCCCCCCTCTTGATTCTCAAGCTGCTGTGGCAGACGTAGAGAGAATCAGTTTGTGGGGGCCAGGGAACCCTTTGCCGCCATGGGAAGAGGGGTGAAGACCATTCTGGCTTCTTCCTGCTGGACAGGGATGTCGAAGGGAGGGGTGAGGCAGCTAGGGTTCTTCGTCATCCAAAGGAGAGTAGCGACAGCTAGAATGGCCCAACTGGAGCATCATCTGGAGTTTTATAGCTTCTAGACGAGAGGAAACAAACCTGGTTGGCATATTAAGAATGCAAGGACCGGGGCGCCTGGGTGGCTCAGTCGGTTAAACGTCCGACTTCGGCTCAGGTCATGATCTCGCAGTGTGAGTTGGTGCCCCGTGTCAGGCTCTGTGCTGACAGCTCAGAACCTGGAGCCTGCTTCGGATTCTGTGTCTCCCTCTCTCCCTGGCCCTCCCCCCGTTCATGCTCTGTCTCTCTGTCTCAAAAATAAAAATAAAACATATATATATATGAAAAAAAAAAAAAAGAATGCAAGGACCAATCTATGAAAAGCATTAGGAGAGGACCCACTGAAGGGAGGAGTCAAGATTCTCTATTCTTATGTTGCCTCAAGAGTTCCAGTCTGTCTTCATTTGTTCCTGTCTTCGTTTGTTGATTCACTCCCTTACCTGCTGGACCGTATCTCAGACTATCCCTGGTTGATTGACTTTTAAGCAATATTCTTCATTTAGGAAGAGACAGTCCTCTCCTTTCGTGGGTTAGCAGGTCCAGCCTGACAGCAGAGTATAGCAAGAAGTATAGAAAGAGAGATAGGTAGGGGATGACAATGAAATCTGAAAAAGAATAATTTGTTATGGTTCATTTAAGTTGCTTCGTGATTTTCCTCAAGCTTCTGGTTACAGAGTGTTCTCAGGTATTGGCTGCAGACCGCTTATCATCTGCTATCTTCTTAAGGATGGTTCGTAGAGGATTATTCTGGTTAGCAGTTACTTTCCATTTCAAGTGGTTGTCAGGTGACAGGTTGGCTGCCTTTACTCAAGAATGGTGGATCCTTGGGGTGCCTGGGTGGCTCAGTCGGTTAAGCGTCCGGCTTCAGCTCAGGTCATGATCTCACACTCTGTGAGTTCGAGCTCCGCGTCGGGCTCTGTGCTGACAGCTCAGAGCCTGGAGCCTGCTTCAGATTCTGTGTCTCCCTCTCTCTCTGCCCCTCCCCTGTTCATGCTCTGTCTCTCTCTGTCCCAAAAATAAATTAAAAATAAATAAATAAATTAATTAATTAAAAAACTTAAAAAAAAAAAAAAAAAAAGAATGGTGGACCAGGCAGTTAGACCTGCAACCTTGGGAGCTGTGGGCATGGTTAGCACAACTAAATAAGGTCCCTTCCAGGTAGTTTAAGTGGTTCCTTTTTCCGATTTTTTACCTAAACCTGATCCTTAGGTTTGTGGGGGTGTACAGGTATTCCTAGGGAAATAGGTATCCTGTCTGTCACCCATCTATGTATCTCAAATACAGTTTTCCCCAGTCCTTGTAGTTGTTTTTGTGTTTCTAAATCCCCTAGCTCTGTCAGGTCCCCCTTGAATTTGACTAGTGGAGGGGGTCTTCCACATAGCATCTCAAAGGGGGAGAATCCTATTTTTGCCCAGGGTGTTCAGTGTTTTCAGAGAAGAGCTAGGAGTAGTATATCTGGCCAGGGCAAGTTAGTTCCCTGACATAGTTTTGCCATGGCTGATTTAAGGGTCCGTTTCAAACATCCCACTTTCCCTGAACTCTGGGGCCGGAAGGCTGCATGTAAGTTCCATCGGATGCCTAGGACTTTGGCTACTTGCTGCACCACCTCGGCCACAAAAGCTGGGCCATTGTCTGAGCCTATGGTTAACGGCATACCATGTCTGGGAATGGTATCCCTTAGCAAGGCCTTAGTTACTTCTCTTGCCTTTTCAGTGTGTGTGGGATAGGCTTCAACCCAGCCTGAAAACGTGCAGATGAATGCCAAAAGATATTTATATCCTTCACTGGGTCTTATTTCAGTAAAGTCTACCTCTAAATCTTCGAAGGGTGCCTGACCACAGCGTTGGATTCCCATGGGCCTAGTGGGGCCTTGCTTGGTGTTATTTTGAGCACAGAGGAGGCATCATTGAGAGACTGAGGCACAGAGGGATGGGAGTAGAGCAATTACATAGTAATGGCTTAATAAGTTTTTAAGGGCAGTTTTTCCTAGGTGGGTGAATTCATCTGTTGGAGAGCCACCTGTTGGACTAGTTCTTTGGTCTGGAAGTACCCACCATCCTTCTTTTGTCTGGCCTCCTTTTTCCTATTGTGCCCCATTTTGTTTCTTGGATTGTGCACTTTGGGCAAGTTGGCAGTTGTGGGGCCAGCATGATTTTTGAGGGTGTTGCTTGTTTTCCTGCTGCTTATTTAGCTGTGGCGTCGGCTCATCAGTTACCTTCTGACACTGAGTCCTTTCTCTTTGGTGTCCCTTGCAGTGAATGACTGCTTCCTCCCTCGGTTCCCAGACTGCCCTTAATAGTTTTAGGATTTCTTCCTGATTTTTTATTTCTCTTCCTCCTGCGGTCAAAAGTCCTCTCTCCTTGTATAGAGCCCCATGTACATGTGGAGTGGCAAAGGCATAGTGCGAGTCAGTGTGTATGTCGGCCCGTTTGTCTTTACTGAGTTCTAGTGCTCTTATTAGGGCCCACAGTTCTGCTCTTTGGGCTGACCATCCTTGTGGAAGGGCTTTTGCCTCTGTGACCGCAAAATCAGAGACTACTGCATAACCAGCATATATTTTGCCTTCGTTCATGAAGGCTGCTGCTGTCGGTGTACAGGATGAAGTCACGATTTTGCGAGGGCCTATCTGATAGGTCGGGTTGGCTAGACTAGATTTCATCAAGTACTTCTAGACAGTTGTGCTCTGGGAGCCCCGCCGCTGCAGGCAAGAAAGTGGCAGGCTTTGGAGTTTTTACAGCTTCCAGTCTTATCCGTGGGTTCTCACAGAGCAGTTCCTGATATTGTAACATCCAAGCATGCGTTAGCCAGTGTTGCCCTCTGGCCTCCATCAAGGTAATAACAGAATGGGGAACCTTAACACTTAGATTTTGCCCCAACATGAGTTTGTCTGCTTCTTTGATTAAAAGTGTGGTGGCTGCTAGTGACCTCAGACAGGGTGGCCATCCTGCCGCAACGGAGTCAATCTGCTTTGAAAGGTATGCCACTGGTCTTTGGCAAGGTCCAAATTCCTGGGTGAAAACCCCCGGGCCACCCCATTCTTCTGTATGTACGAACAGGTTGAAATCTCGTGATACATCTGGGAGTTTCTTGATTAGGGCCCCAGAAAAGGGGTGCTCTCTCTTGCCCCTTTAGTACCTCGTATAGAGGTCTGGCCAACTCCAAGAACCGTGGGATCCTTATTCGACCGAATCCCGCTCCTCCCAGGAACCCTCGGATCTGCTGGTGGGTAGTGGGAATCGGAATGGCACAGACTGCCTGATTCCTTTTGGCTCACAGCATCTGTTTGCCTTGGGTAATTTTAAAGCCCAAATATTTAACTTCCCGTTGGCAAATCTGTGCTTTTTTCTTTGACACCCGGTATCCTGCCTCTGCTAGTAGCCTGAGTAGGACCCTGGTTCCCTCCTAGCACTGGGGTCCCTGTGGGACTGGCTAGCAGAAGATCGTCCATATATTGGAGGAGGACGCATCCTAGGTCCCATCCCAGAAATCTGGCTAAGTCAGATGCCAGCGCCCCACTGAATAAAGCTGGTGAATTTTTGAATCCTTGTGGCAGCCTAGTCCAAGTGAACTGTTCCTTTGCCCCTGTGGCAGGGTTTTCCCGTTCAAAAGCAAATAGGGGTTGGCTATTAGATGCTAGCTGGAGACAGAAGAAGGCTTCTTTTAAATCTAGGCATGTGAACCATCCTGCTTCTGAGGGTATGAGTCCTAGTAGAGTGTAGCCTGTTGAAATGTGTCTGGATCCCCAGGTGTGCCTCCCATGGGACCATGTATTGGCATATTTCGACAGGTTGAGATCCAGGCTTTAGGTCATCTAATATCAGGGGGTGGTTTTTTTTCCAGACCAAGGGAGTTTCCCTTCTACCCACACTGAAGGGAATTCAGCCTCTAGCCTTGGGGCCACAGTTGGCTCACTGGGAGGGGAAGTATATAATCTCCATTCCTCTTCCATGGAATCGTCAGGGACAAAATCATGGGTTGGGCCTTTTTGTTTAGGCACAATGGTGTCTGTCCTTCTGAGGAGAAGGCTATTTCTGCCCTCAACTTGGCTAGGATGTCTCTACCTAACAGTGAGACCGGGCAGTCAGGTAGATACAGGAATTCGTGAACTACTTGGTGACGCCCCCCCTACGGGCTCATGCCGCTGGGCGCCCCCACCGAGCCGGCACTGTCAGGGACCGCAAAATGGCCTTCAGGTTTGTGCCTCTGTGGCTCTTGCAATGGTGACTTCTCGACCTGACAGAGGTGCTACCTTGTGTGTCACCAGAGTGTTCGGCCCCAGTGTCGACCAGGAAGTCTAATGTTTGGCCCCCTCACCACCACCCCCCCCCCACACCACCTTCATTTAGACCATGGGCTTATGGGGGCCTAGTTGGATAGAGCCTGGTCTTTCCTAATCAGAGTCCACTCCTAGTTTGGAGTCCACTCCAGTTTGATCAGGTCAGCCTCAGGTGGTCCTGGTTGGTAATGGCTGGGTGGAGTGGTTTTTGCTTTCCCTTTTTGGTGGTTGGAGCATTCATTTTTCCAGTGTCCACATTCCTTGTAGTAGGCACATTGATCACATCCCAGTGGCACCCCTCTTTTTTGTTCTTGACTCTGTCATGGTTTCTGTGGGGGCCCTTCTGGAGAGGGTGGTCACCCCAAAGCAGTGGCAGGAGAGCTGCCTTTTGTTTCATTCTTTGGTCTGCCTCCTTTCTGGCCGCTTGATCCTGGTCTACAAAAACCTTGTTGGCGATTTCCAATAATTCAGCGACTTTTTTTCTAGTGAATCCTTCCAATTTTTGGAGCTTCTGTCTAATGTCACTTTGGGCCTGTCCCACAAAGGCAGCATTGACCATGTGCTGATTTTCAGGGGCTTCTGGGTAGAATGGAGTGTAAACTCTGACGGTATCACATAATCTTTCACAGAAATCAGCCGTACTCTCTTCTGGTTTTTGTAGGACCTCAGATACCTTTGCCATGTTAGGGGGCTTTTTGGCCCCTGCTTTTACCCCCTGGAGGAAGGCGAGTCGGTATATTTCTAATCTGGCCCTTCCCACCTCTCTGTTGGGGTTCCAGCGCGGCTCCTCTTCGGGCATAGCCTCCCGTACCCAAGCTTCAACGTCTAGATTCCCATCTGGTGCCTGAGTCTGGAGCCATTTGCTGGCCTCGCTGACAATTTGTCAGTGCTCTTCTGTGTTGAAAAGGTAAGAAGAAGCTGCGTACAGTTGACTCAGGCAGGACGGTGAGTCTGAATTATAGATTCTAGGAGATCTATCATCGCTTGTGGTTTCTCAGAGTAGGGCGGCGTGTGCTGTTTCCAGTTGAGGAAGTCAGTGTGGAGAACAGTTGTTAGTAGAAAACCGATGCCCCCTCTTGTAGGGTCCCGTTGGGGCCTATTCTCTGGGGACCACTTGTCTCCCACAATGGCATCTGCATTGCCACTGGGGGCCTTGGACCTTGAGCTTCGGACCTGAGGCATCTTTCTACTGGTTCAGGTGTCCCTGGTTGGGGTAGGCTGGCTGCTGGCAGAGGCATGACTGATGGAGGTGGACTATCAGGCAGGCGAGGTTCCCTTCCCTCGATTGATGGGTTGCTGGGGGCATATGGTGGCAGAAATGGAAGGACTTCTTCTGAATTTTATTGGAAGATGGGGGGCAGTTTTTCTGCTGTGAAGTCTTCTTCTTGGCCTGTGTCACTGAGACCCTACACTGTTCCTTACTATTAATGCAGAACTGGACCCAAGGAGGCTTGACTTAGGCTATGTCCAGTCATTGATCAATGTATGGGAATTGATCTGGGCGGCCAGGGTCTCCACTAATTACTTTATAAATAGCTTGAACTGTGGGGACATCTAGGGTGCTCTCAGGGGGCCAGCCTGCACCAAACGTGGGTCATTCTAATTCACAGAGGGTGTGTAACTTCCCCAGGGTCAATTTGACCCCATAGTCACCTGAAAATCCCTTTTTAAAATTCTTAATCGTACATTCCAAAACAGTTGGTTTTGAGGAACTCTCTCCATCGTGGTATCCTAGATAGGTCCCTCCCAATGTACAGTGTTGTAGGACAAACATGAGGGAAGAGGTCACTTTTTCTGCCTAGCCACTCCCCTCTCAGGGATTTAGACACCCTTTAGCATTGGCAGGTCAGTATAAACCCCTGACCTGGATCAGTCCTCTGAGGACCTGATTCTGCCTTGAGCCGTATGAGGTCATCAAAGAATCAGAATCGCAAGGTAGGACCCACTCAAGCTCCATAGCCGAGACGGTGGAGCATGGGCACTCACACATACATTCAGACAGATTGCAGGCTTCCACCCAGGACTTCCTTGTTGTATGTGGTGACTGTGTCGCCCAGGAGGTGATCAGACTCCTCTTCTGCCTCTAGGGTGGGCCTGAACTCTGTCCTGGGTCCCTGGGGACACTTACCCGATCCGACGTCCCATCCTGGCAGAATTTTCTGATTCCCCTTGGAGTCCATCCGAGTGCAGCAGGGACTGACTATTGCCAAGCCCAGCGAGGGTCAGGGTCCAGTGAAATCACATGGCATGCCTTCCTTTCCATTGTAGGGCCCTCGAAGATTGGACTCTCTGCTGGCCTCCCACAACGGTGGCTCGAGGAGCCAGTGTGGCTGTTGAGTTTTCCGGCCCATGCACCAAATGTTATAGCAAGTACTTGGCACCCAGGAAGAGACAAGCCATATGCACTCAGGGAATCAGAAAAGACTGTTCATTGCACACCAGTGCCAGGCCAGGGGAGTCACCTCCAAAGGCTGAGTCCCAAACCTTGGCATCGGCCTCCTTTTATGGCTGGGATGGTTGGGTGTTGAGAGACAAAAGAAAAAGGGGAGGGGGCCTTTATCAGTGGTGCTATCCGGGCAGTTGGTGGACACAGGAGGCAAACAAGATTACAGAAGCCAAAAGTATGCAGCCTCGGGCATCTGGCTGGCCCCTTTTATCTTGTTTTTACGAGCTTTTCTTCTCATTAATATACCCATTTGGTAGCTCCTAAGAGCTCCTCCAGTGTCCCTTCAAGGCCAACAACCAATTTTTGTATATTATCTGAATATCTAGGGCTGACTGAGTGATAAATTTGTCCTTTAAAATCATCTCAGCCTTAGGAGTCTCAGGGGAGATAACCATATATTTAATGAGAGCCTCTCTCAACCTCTCCAGGAATGCCATTGGGCTCTCATTTTGTGTTTGTAAAATAGTGGCTAATTTAGCATAATTTAAGGGCTAAATCTTAGATTTCCTTAATTTTTTTTCAAAACAGCTGTCTCACTAAGGGTCTAATTTAACAAAAGCATTATATCTTTCCAGGTCAACTCAAAACATACGTAATATTCTGAAAAGCCTTTATATACTTATCTGATCAGAAAATTTACCTAGATCCCCTTTTACCTGTCTTAATAAGGTTTTTTCTTCTGGCATTCTAGCTTCTTATAAGGGAAACATGCCTGTTACATTATGGGGAGGGCCTGGATAAGGTGGGTAGCAGGGAGCAAAATTGTAATTTTTTATATATATAGATTGAGGACCCGAGGAGGAGGAGTATGAAGATCCCTCTCCTCCTTCTCTGGGTCTGTTTTGGATACAGGTACGGGGCCCTTAATTGTTTTCCCTCCTGATTGCTGGACTTTAGAAAAAGTTGCCATTAAATTAGCATCCATCTTACATTGCTTACATATATCTTGATTTTTTTTTATTAAGGCCCCAAAACCATGAACATAGGGGAATTCTCCCCATCTCCCTTCACATTTGCAAAACAAGTCCAATTATAGGATAATACTGTCACTGATATTTCCCTCTGGCTGCCAGGTTCCCTCTTCCAATTTGTATTGGGGCCAAGCCTTTGGGCAAAAGAAAATGAATCATAATGCATTCCAAAGGAGTAATGGCTTTGGCTGGGGAGTTACCCAACTATAGGAAAAAGGAAGAAAGTTGTCTCTTATGTCAATTTCCTAGAGCTGGCCAGGAGAAACCTCATCTCCTGGCCCCATGCATTTTGGCTGTCAGTCCCATACCCAGCCAAAATGCATGGGGCCAGGAGATGAGGTTTCTCCTGGCCCCATGCATTTTGGCTGGGTATGGGACTGACAGCCAAAAGCCCTGTCAGTCTTGCGAGGTGCTGGGAGTAGTCATTCTTACCCAGGCTTGACCCTACCTCTGAGAGCTGACCTGGTCTTTTCTATTTTTTCTTACCCCTCCGTTTGTCACCTGCAGGACTTTGGGGGTATGGACTGTGACCAAGCAAGACTTTCCTGGTTGTTGTAGGATGCACTAATTTTATTTTGGCCCAACAGTAACTTACATATTGATCACTGGCCATTGAGCAAAACAAAAGAGACTCTTAAAAAACTGAGAACAAACTGAGGGTTGATGGGGGGGGGGGGTCGGGGCCGGGAGGGGGGGGGGGCGGGGGGAGGGTGGTTGATGGGTATTGAGGAGGGCACCTGTTGGGATGAGCACTGGGTGTTGTATGGAAACCAATTTGACAATAAATTTCATATTAAAAAAAAAAAAGAATGATCATTGGCCATTGAGGGAGGGAGTTAAAGGGCCAAAGTCTGGGTCTATTCTGCCTTTTTCTTTTTTTTTTTAATTTTTTTTTTTCAACGTTTATTTTTGGGACAGAGAGAGACAGAGCATGAACGGGCGAGGGGCAGAGAGAGAGGGAGGCACAGAAATGGAAACAGGCTCCAGGCTCTGAGCCATCAGCCCAGAGCCCGACGCGGGGCTCGAACTCACGGACCGCGAGATCGTGACCTGGCTGAAGTCGGACGCTTAACCGACTGCGCCACCCAGGGGCCCCTATTCTGCCTTTTTCAACAATGCCCACATAAATATGTTTTAGCCATGTGGATATCCATTTGTGGCACACAATGGGCTAAGTTGAGTAAAATGGCTCCCATGTATCTTAGTAAAAGTCCTTTATATACCATCCATCCCTCATATGGCAGAGGCATCCGTTCCTCTGCTAAACAGGAACAACACAAATGTGGCGGATTTGGAGGCCGGCTCCAAGGGTATTGCCATCATTTTCCCAGTCTTTGGATCAAAGTAGAAGGAATTTTAATCTTAACCCAGTGCACCTTTAAAATCCATTTATGCACCTTAGTGCATCCTGACCACACATAAAATTTCTTTTTAAATACTTCCTTCACGAACCTTCTACAACTTTTCTTTGCATTTAGATTTTGTCCCAAGCCATTTCTCTCCAAATAACAAGTTTCATTTAGGACAAAATTGCCTTCTTCTGCCTTTAACAAAAATATATTTCTATTTTTTTATATCTTTCATATCTCCTACTTTTCTACATACAGAGCATACAGCATACAGAGTTGTTTTTCTTATTTTATTAAGTCTTAACTACACTTAGCAGAATTTTAACTCTTAGAAACCTTAGTCTCCAGTGAAAACTAAGTAGTAACCATTTGTGAACTCAGTGTTACATCAGAATTATTTTAGATGGCAAACTTATGAATCCATTAAGCACAAACCATGTTTTTCAACCGATCCAAATATCATTAGTTTTTTGCAATAAGTCGAAAGCACAGACCTCCATCTAATAATTAGTGCTCTAGCCTCTTATCTTGTTAGATAGCCAATGAATTTAATCCCAACTTATTATGCAAGTAAAAACTTTAACATTTTAGGTTAACAGAGACTTTGAAAGCGATCTTAACAATTACCCCCCCCCCCAAAACTATGAGACAGACAAAGAAAAACCATTAGTTTAAGTCATCCTTTTGTTAACAAATTGGCACAGAGGTAACCTGAGTTTATTTGACCTTCAGCAAATCTAGGTAGAATAAAAGTTTTTTTTTTTTTTTTTAAACGTTTATTTATTTTTGGGACAGAGAGAGACAGAGCATGAACGGGGGAGGGGCAGAGAGAGAGGGAGACACAGAATCGGAAACAGGCTCCAGGCTCTGAGCCATCAGCCCAGAGCCCGACGCGGGGCTCGAACTCACGGACCGCGAGATCGTGACCTGGCTGAAGTCGGACGCTTAACCGACTGCGCCACCCAGGCGCCCCTAGAATAAAAGTTTTAATGTTGATAAACATTGTCTGTCTCAAACCATCAAACTTAAAGTAGCTTAAACACTGAATACGTTTTACTTGGGTCTACGTCAAACAATTTGTTCCCCATGGTTAACTTTCACCTGGGACGTTGGTGGGGAAATCCGAAGTTCGTGGTCCTTGACCTCTAGGGTGGGAGGAGGAGCTGATGGTACCTGAGGCATTGAGGAGCCAGTGGTGCAGGCCACCCCCAGGTGGTGCAGAAAAGGAGGGGGGCGGGGAGGGAAGGCAGAAAAGGAGAGGTGTCAGTAGAAGGCAGAGAAAGAGAATTCTGAGTTTTAAATCTTGTCAGCTCAGAGAGAGGAGTAGACTCCAGGTTTGTTTTGTTTTGTTTTGTTTTCCACTAGTGGCATTAGGCAGTCCCAAGTCAGTCAGAAGAAGGCAGGGAATTTCCCTGAAACAAAAGGAGTTCCGGCAGCTGCTTGGGAATATTCCTTAAAGTCCCCATTCTGAGGTAGAATAACCAGAGACAGTTGGCTCTAATTACCATAGTCCATTGACCAAGGCAATGAATGTTAGACAAGTCCCCACACACAGTCACACTGCGACTCCAACCCACCGCCCAGCACCCAGTTCCTTAGAGTTGCAGCTTCTTTCCAGCAACTCTGGGAAGTGATCAGGCTCCCCTTCTGCATCTTAGGGGCAGGTTTGCCAAAACAAACCCGGTTTCTTACAAGTCTGATGGGCGGCGCTGTCTGAGCTGGTTCCTGGGCCTCACCAGTTCCATTGGAACACATGGGGTCCTCACCCGAGCCTCACTCCCGGCTAGTCTCCTGCGAATCAAGTGGTCTGCTGGCCCATCAGGTGAGCTGCCTCTCCGAGTGCCCTGAGGTTCGTATCCCCAGTGGCAAAGGAGATGGAAATGCACCGGCTCCAAATCCCAGACGAGCCCCCAAACGAGCCCCCAAGTAATGTAGCAGGATTCTCACACAGAGAGTCCTGACACCGAGGCTTTTCTTTCCGGGAAGCAACTTTACTCCGGAGGCCATCACCACTCAGTTGGGTGCCTACCTGAAGAACTGAGTCCCCGAACGTCACATGGTATAGTTTTTTATATATTTTCCACTTCTTTGTCTCCCATATATGGTAACATATAAACACGTAGCCTGATTAAGTGGTCTCATGTTATAAGATTGTGAGGGATGTTGTCCCGTGAGCATATAACCAGGTTACCTTGAGGTTTTTTTGTTTGTTTTTTTTTTTCTTTCCTTAGGGAGGGACCCTACTACAATTTCCCTGGGTATAGAATCCTAGGGTGACATTTTCTTACACTAAGGATTTCAGGGACTTAATACAATCTTTTAGTGGTGAATGTTGCTATAAGAAGTCTGGAGCCAGCCTTATTTCTTTACAGTAGCTTTATTGAATTGCATATTTTGGATACAAATACCTTATCAAATATGCAATTTGCAAATATTTTCCCTATTATGTGGGCTTGATGGTATCATTTGCAGCATAAGAGTTTTTAATTTTGAATAAATTTATCCTTTTATTTTATATTGCCCCACATGCTTTTGTAGTCTTATCTAAGAAACCATTGCTCCACTGAAAGATCATAAAGATTTATTCCTATTATTTCTTCTATTTCTTTATTAAAGTTTATCTATTTATTTTGAGAGAGAGAGGGAGCGAGCAAGGAAGGGGCAGTGAGGGAGAGAGAATTCCAAGCAAGCTCTGCACTGTCAGCACAGAGCCCAACGTGGGGCTCAAATTCATGAACCATGAGATCATGACCTGAGCCAAAATCAAAAGCCAGATGCTTAACTGACTGAGCCACCCAGGCACCCCTCCTATTATTTCTTTTAAAGGTTTTTTGTTTTATCTCTCGCACATACATCTGTGATCCACTTGGAATTAATATTTGTGTATAGTGTAAAGATGGGGTCCAACTTCATTCTTTTGTGCATGGATATTCAGTTGTTCCAGTGCCATATGTTGAAAAGACTATTCTTTCCCTTATTGAATTGTCTTGGCATCCTTCTCAAAAATCAATTGACCACAAATGTGAAGATTGATTTGTAGCCTCTAAATTTTATCCCATTAATCTTATGCCTGTTTTTATGCCATTACCACACTTTATCGATTACTGTTCCTTTTTGCATATTGTTCTTGGATCCTGAAAGCTTGCTGAACTCATTTATTCTAAAGTTTTTGTATTGGTGTGAATTCCTTAGGATTTTCTAAGGTCATGTCATCTGAGAATGGACATAGTTTTCTAACCCTGGCTAGAACATCTAGTACAATGTTGAATAGAAATGACAAGAATGGACATCTCTGTCTTGTTCCTGATCTTTCACCATTAAGTATGATATTATTTGTGGGTTTTATAAATGGTTTTATCAGGTTGAGGAAGTTTCTTTTTCTTTTCCTAGTTTTTTTAGTGTTTTCATCATGAAGGGATGTTGAATTTTGTCAAAGGCTTTCTCTGCATCTATTGCAATGTGGTTTTGTTACTTTGCTCTATTAATATTTATTCTATGAATTTGAATGATTTTTTTGTTAGACCAACCCATCTTTCCAGGAATTTGATCATTTTGTCTAGGTTATCTAACTTGTTGGCATACAATTGTTCATGGTATTCCCTTATAATTCTTATTTCTGTAAGGATAATAGTAATGTCCCTTCTTTAATTTCTGATTTTACTAATTTGAATCTTTTTTTTTTTCTTGGTCATTTTACACAGAGATTTGTCAATTTTGTCAACCTTTTCAAGGAACCAACCTTTCGTTTTGTTGATTTTCTCTATTCTATTATCTAGTTCATTTATTTTTGTTCTAATCTTTATTATTTCTTTCCTTCTGCTTGCTTAGGATTTAGATGACTTTTCTAGTTTCTTAAGATGGAAGGTTTGGTTATTGATTTGAATTTTTTTTAAAATATAGACATTGGGTGGGAATGCAAGCTGGTGCATCCACCCTGGAAAACAGTATGGAGGCTCCTCAAAAACTAAAAATAGAACTACCCTACCACCCAGTAATTGCACTACTAGGCATTTATCTATGGGATACAGGTGTGCTGTTTCGAAGGGACACGTGCACCCCATGTTTATAGCAGCACTATCAACAATAGCTAAAGTATGGAAAGAGCCCAAATGTCCATCAATGGATGAATGGATGAAGATGATGTGGTATATATATATATATATATATATATATATATATACATACAATGGAGTATTATTCGGCAATCAAAAAGAATGAAATCTTGCCATTTGTAACTACATGGATGGAATTAGAGGGTATTATGCTAAGTGAAATTAGTCAGTCAGAGAAAGACAAAGATCATATGACTTCATTCATATGAGGACTTTAAGAGATAAAACAGATGAACATAAGGGAAGGGAAACAAAAATAATATAAAAACAGGGAGGGGGAGGGGCGCCTGGGTGGCTCAGCTGGTTAAGCATCCAAGTCTGGATTCCAGCTCAGGTCATGATTTCCTGGTCCGTGAGATCAAGCCCCACATCAGGCTCTGCACTGACAGTGTGGAGCCTGCTTGGGATCCTCTCTCTCTCTCAGTCTCTCTCTCTTCCCCTCTTCTACTCTCTCATGCTCCCTGTCTCTCTCAAAATAAATAAATAAAAAAAACTTTAAAAAAAAACCAGGGAGGGGGACAAAACATAAGAGACTCATAAATATGGAGAACAAACAGAGGGTTACTGGAAGGGGTGTGGGAGGGGGGATGGGCTAAATGGGTAAGGGGCATTAAGGAATCTACTCCTGAAATCATTGTTGCTCTATATGCTAATTTGGATGTAAATTTAAAAAAAAAAGTGTTAGAGAGGAAAAAATATATATATAACCATTGGGGCATCTGGCTGGCTGTCAGAAAAGCATGTGACTCTTGGTCTTGGAGTCATGAGTTCGAGCCCCACGTTGTGGGTAGAAATTACTAAAAATAAATAAGTAAACTTATACATGTGTATATATATATGTATACGTGTGTGTATATATATGTATGTGCGTGTACACACACACACATGCACATATGGTCATTACAGTTATATATTTCCTTTTAAACATGGAATTAGTCATGTCCTGTAAGTTTTGATATATTCTGATTTTGCTTTCATTTATCTCAAAAATATTTTCTTTTTTTAAGTTTTATTTATTTATTATTATGAATTTATTTATTTATTAGCACATGTAAGTGGGTGAAGGGCAGAGAGGGAGGGAGAGATAGAATCCCAAACAGGCTTCTCACTTTCAGCTCAGAGCCTGACATGGGGCTTGATCTCACGAATCCTGGGATCATGACCTGAGCCAAGATCAAGAGTCGGATGCTTAACTGACTGAGCCACCCAGGCACCCCTCAAAAGTTCTTTTGAACTATGTTTTTCTTCTTTGTACTTGGACATCCCCTCTTAACCACTGGGGGCTAGTGACCTAGTTTTGCATTAGCTAATCGGCCCTAATATGACACTTCTGTGAGACACTCCTGCCCATGCTGCTCCCTTGGTTGTAGCTACCACAGCTCCATAAACAAATAGTTCCTCACCCCAACCCCCAGGCCAGATCCTGGAATTTTGCCCCTGCCCAGCCCTGAGCTCTTTCAGCATCTGAGACCATCTCCTCAAAGGCCCTCGAGAATCACAGTGAATAAAACAATTCCTCACATCTACCTAGCTTGTTTGGGTGGAAGAGTTACACTATGTGGATGAAGGCCCAAAGGAAGTCCCAGAAAATTAAGGTGAATATCTTTTTTCTTTTTTTAATGTTTATTTATTTTTGAGAGAGTGTGAGAGCAGGGGAGGGGCAGAGAGAGAGGGAGATACAGAATCTGAAGCAGGCTCCAGACTTGGAGCTGTCAGCACAGACCTCGACGTGGGGCTCAAACTCATGAACCCCAAGATCATGACCCATCATCAGACACAACAAACTCAGCCATCCAGGCACCCCTAAGGTGAATATCTTGAATGCCTCCCAGGGGCCTGATGGTGTTACAATGCTGAACACCTGAGAATCAGGATGAGCTGGGAAAATAAAATCTTCTTACTTAAAAACATACTATCGGGGTGCCTGGTTGGCGCAGTTGGTTAGGCATCTGACTCTTGATTTTGGCTCAGGTCGTGATCTCGTGGTTGTGAGGTTGGGCTCTGTGCTGGGTGTGGAGTCTGCTTACAATTCTCTCTCTCTCCCTCTGCCCCTCTCCCCTGCTCACCTGCTTTCTATCTCTAAAAAAACAAAACAAAACAAAAACAAAAAACGAAAGAACACATAATATTAAATGCAACGTGGTACTCTGGATTGGATCCTGAAACAGAAAAAAGACATTAATGGAAAAACTGGTGAAACCAAATAAAGCTTGTAGTTTAACATTATCGTACCAAATTGTTTGGTTTTGACAAATGTGCGACGGTTAGTAAAACGGTATTAGGGGAAGCTGAATGAATGGTAAATAAGATCTCTGTACTATCTGTTCTGCAAACCTAAAGTTATCTTAATGTTAAAAAAAATAATGACATGTATTGAGGGATTTTTACATGCTAGGCACTGTGCTAAGCACCTTAAGTGAATTATTTCAAATAATCCTCACAACAATCCACGAAGTCAGCATTACTGACCCCATTTTACAGGTGTAGGAAGAGGATTTAGGCCATTCTACTAACAGTGCATCAGAATACTCCATTGAACAGGAAAAGAGTGAGCATGGGGAGATAGTTTCTTGCAAAGTCCTTTCCCCATGCCCTGCAGAAAGGAGAATTTAGCTGGTTATTAACAAAAGGAAAGAGAAGGTGTAGAAGCTCTTTCCTCTTCCCTATATCCTATGAGATTTAAGATTGGTATGTAGGCAAAAGTGGATAGGTCCTATATTGGGCATCCCAAGTATGAACTTGAAAGGTAGACTTAACTGGGACATAACTATGGCAGAACTAAAACTCTCTAAAGAATCCAGTCATTAGAATATTCTGTCTTTGGGAAAGCTCTCATTGCCTTGTGGAACTTTTAATTGGGTTGCATTCCATGCCTCCAATAACTATCTATCAACATCTAAGGATCCTGAGATATGATTATGTAGATTCAGTCACACTGTACTGGAATTGCATTCAGAGGAAATGACACCTGACTGGACTTCTGGGACTAAGACTGGAGGCACAATCTGCCATAAGCAACATTACATAGTGCAGTGAATCTCTCACATCCTGATATCATCATAAATTCCCAAACAGCACTAAATAGCATAATGTCCCTCAAAAAATAAAAAAAGCACTAAAGTAGAACTGAAAATTTAAGTGGCCCCTTTTAGCCATATAAGTTAGTGCTTCCATGCCAGTTAGAAAATGTGGATAAAGAGTGACCGACTAAAATCACTGACCAGCCAAATGCCCCTCTTTCCTGTGCCTTCTAGTCATTTTACTTTAGTGAAATGATGAGCAACCATAGATGACTGCTAATTAGCACTTAAATTCACAAATATTAAACTGTATATGTCAAGAACTTTATCTGTATCACAACATCTGTAATTTAAAATGTTTTAGCAAGGACAGTGTGTGTTGTTCTAATAGGACATTCACACACAAGGTGGGGTCAGTTCCTAGTCGGAAAGGTCATACTCTATGGACAGCTACTACAAACACGTTTTTTTTTTGTTGTTGTTGTTGTTGTTTTTAAATTTACATTCACGTTAGTTAGCATATAGTGCAATTATGATTTCAGGAGTAGATTCCAGTGATTCATCCCCTGTGTATAACACCCAGTGCTCATCCCAACAAGGTGTCTTCCTTAATGCCCCTTACCCATTTAGCCCATCCCCCCACCCACAACCCTTCCAGCAACCCTCAGTTTCTCTGTATTTAAGAGTCTCTTATGTTTTGTCCCCCTCCCTGTTTTTATATTATTTTTTATTCTCTTCCCTTATGTTCATTTGTATCTTAAATTCCACATGAGTGAAGTCATATGATATATGGTTAGTCTTTCTCTAATTTCACTTAGCATAATACCCTCTAGTTCCACCTATTCTTTTTTTTTTTTTTTAATGTTTATTTATTTTGATTGAGAGAGAGAGAGAGTGAGCAAGGGAGGGGCAGAGAGAGAGGGAGAGAGAGAATCCCAAGCAGGGTCCACACTGTCAGTGCAGAGCCCCACACAGGGCTCAAACTCACCAACTGTGAGATCATGACCTGAGCTGAAACCAAGGGTCCAACACAACCAACTGAGTCACCCAGGTGCCCCCTACAAGCACTTCTGTATCCATATCTCAATCATCACCTAAAGTTCTGCTAACAAGTCAAATGGAGATGAGAGATGGGTGTTTCTCTGTGAAATTCATTGCTTGGTAGTTAGCAATGGGCTCTTATCAGTGAAATTAAGGGTGATCAAGCTATTTGGATTGGCTAAAGTAATTTAAGAGGAACTGCAGCCTTGCATGAACAGGGTTTAAGAATCTAATGAGGACTGGGGCACCTGAGTGGCTTAGTCGGTTGAGCGTCCAACTTCGGCTTAGGTCATGATCTCACAGCTTTTGAGTTTGAGCCCCACGTCAGGCTCTGTGCTGACAGCTCAGAGCCTGGAGCCTGCTTCGGATTGTGTGTCTCCTTCTCTGTCTGCCCCTTCCCCACTTGTGCTCTGTCTCTATCAAAAATAAAAAAAAATTAAAAAAGAAAAAGAATCTAATGAGGACTGCAACCTGAGTCTTTAAAGGGTGGCCCTTAGGGCGCCTGGGTGGCTCAGTTGGTTAAGTGTCCTTCAGCTCAGGTCATGATCTCCCCATTTGTGGGTTCACATCAGGCTCTGTGCTGACAGCTCAGAGCCTGGAGCCTGCTTCAAATTGGGTCTCTCTCTCTCTGTCCCTCCCTCACTTGCACCCTGTGTCTGTCTCTCTCAAAAATGAATAAACATAAAAAATAAAGGGTGGCCCTCAAAGCTCTACCTCTAAATGAACACTGTTTAGGAGGATGTCTGGTTCCATGATGGCATCTTTAAGGGTAACAGAGTCCTGCTCTCTGGAATGTTTCCTTCTCTGCCTGAAGTGAAACCTTTCATGCAAGGTGTGGACAGAGCACTTAACAGGACAGACAGCAAGGATTACAATGAACTGTAGAACAGGCTAAATGAATGCTTTTGCTAATAAATGTTTGCTTAATTAGCTTCTAGATGCATGGCACAGCTTGGTTTGAGACTTGCTTACAATTTGGCCACCAGACTGGTGGTGAGGTTAGTTACCCCTTACCACTTCAAATTTTTTGGGTGGCTAGCTTTATCCAAAGAACCTAAGAGTAGTACACAAACAAATTGGCTTAGGTCAATTTGCAACAATATGCAAGCCATGCTTTTCTTTATCCCTTTCTAGTTCATCTCTCTCCAAAAGTTGAGTCTACTTAATCATAGAAGATCTTCATTATGGAAGTCCATGGTACTCTGCAATCCTGAACAGGGTCAGTTTTTAAAATCTGCCTTTTGTTCTATCCTTCGCTATCCAGTAATCCACCCTAATCCAATGCTGACTAAAGTATTGCAACAGGCCCTTAGCACATTTATGGAGTTATATTACCACAGATCTTTTGAACTAGAAATATTAAAAGTTTGCACTAAATCATCCTGAAAGGAGGGCAGGGAGGAGTGATATACATCCTTTCATGCCGACTTGACTCCTCTTTTACTCTCCCTCTCAGCAATAGCATGGCAGTACCTGAATAGCATGGCAGTCTGAATTAGGAGAGACTGAAATTTACAACCTCTCAAAGTAGTCCCATTTTAAAAACTGTTGACACCAAGCCAAGATCCTAAGCAAATTTAAGAAGCAAGCAAAATTGGTCAGTCCCCTGTCATATTTTTCAAAAATATTGTCCTGTGTTCATCCTCTGACTTACACCCAGTACTGTCAAGATCCTCCTTATCTTGATGACCTTTCATACTCCACAATTCTTTTCATCCATCCTCTGAGAGATTAACGAAGGTTCAACTAGAATTTAGATTAATGGATTAGTGAAATTTACACCAAAAGGATCTAAATCCTTCAGGGGATATTTGCAACAAAGAGAAGCTCATAATCTAAACAAATATCTTCTTCATTAAATGTACTGGGACATAATTTCAACACTCCCACACCGGAGGAAAATATCTGCAATTGTTTTTCATTAATCATTCCTTCAACTCTCCTTATTTAGCCAAAGGTCATCTCAGGGCCTTAGTGAAAAGAGGCTTCCAGAATTTAATCAAGTTTCTTGACTGGAAGGATGGTTAGCAGTCAACAAAATGTAGCTCTGCAGAAACCAGTTTCCCCCAAGAACAGGAACACAAAATGGGTGGGTACATTCCTTAGGCTGGAAGCATACACAAACCAAAACTACTATACAAAAGGGCTAGATTAGTACACAAGCCACGTGATGGCTTCTAAGAAGTGTCACCTTATACCAAAATTCAGGGGAATATGCATTTCTGACTTTGAACCAATGTTTCATCAATCTGGGTTAAACTGGATCAAATTGTTTCACACTTTTTTTTCTTTTCAATGTGCACATTTGAAACTATCCTATCCATAAAGCAGTTCCCAACCCAAATTTAAAATCTATCAATAAAATCTTTGTTTTGTCTTTATAAAAATTTTTTGGTATTACTTATTTCTAGATACTTCATACATTTGGTCTATTATAAATGGTAGATTTTAAAGATAATTTCAAGAGCTTCTTGCATATTATATATTCACTGGCAAAAATAGACTCCTACTGACTAGAAGTTTACCAAATCCATAGCTACATTATATTCTAGACCTTAGCCCAAAATAAATGTCTGGTCATAGCATTTAAAAGCTAGGAATAAAAGTCCTCTATCCTACAACGAGGAAGTCTGAAAAAATAGAATTTTAGGAATTCTCAAAAAATCCCAGCAGGCACACTAGCTACCGGTTGAAGAGGTCTTTTTTTTTTTTTTTTTTTTTTTTTTGATATTGTGAGAATTGCCTGGACATTCAGTGGTTACTGGTGATATTTAGTTTCAACGACATGTTGAGAGCATTTGTAATATGAGAATGAAGAGAAAAACAGTAAGTTTAGTTTCCTGTTTCTAGAAGTTTAGCTGAGAGAAATCAAAAGAAATTTGTTTTAAAAGGAGGATACGCAAGTATGCTTGAGGGTTACAGGTTGCAGGTAGAGGAGAGCCAAGATAAGTCAGAGGGACTGAGGACCTGGCAGGTGGTGAAATATGGAAACAGGTCCTTAGTGAGGTTAGCTGCAGAGATGGAAGAACATCCTGCACTGAGACCAAAAGTAAGTCAAAGATAGAAACCAAGAACATTCCAGCAGTAAGGTGGAAGAAAGTGTTGAGGTGGTGGGATAAAGGGCTTGAGAATCATGACCTAGGTTGGAGAAAAAGAAAAAAAAAAGGATCTAGGACTAAAATGAATGATCGAACATCAAGGAGAGCCCAGCTGAGAACTGAGAAAAGTTAATGTGTAAATGAGTATTTAGTGCAGTGCCAGACAGCACAATCCTAGGGTTGCTACACAAATAGTATTAATCTGCAAATATGTACCAGACATCTGTAAAAAGTCTATGTGAAAGAATTAAAAGCAAAAAAGAACCCAGCAAAAACACACAATCCAGAGATAGTACAGCATGAATGTTTGTAATACCCCAATTCAAATGTTGGAAGTCCTAACACCCACTGTATTGGTATTTTGGAGATGGAGACCTTGGGAGGGAATTATAGTCAGATAAGGTCATGAGAATGGGGCCTCATGAGGAGATTAGTGTTCTTCTAAAAAGAGACTCCAGAAAGATTTCTCCCTCCCCACGTGCATATACAAAGAAGGGGTCCTGTGAAAACACAGCAAGACGGTGGCAGCCTAGAAGCCAAGGCCTCAGAATGAAACCTACCTTGTCCAACATCTCAGTCTCGCACTTCTGAGCCTCCAGAACTGTGAGAAATAAATTTCTGTTGTTTAAATCAGTCAGGCTATCATATTTTATGATAGCCTGAACTAAAAACTCACACTACTTTAGGAAAGATATTAAATTTATGAAACAAGAGCAGAAGGCTATGAAAACAAAGATCAGAAAGAATGAGCTTTTGGAAATTAAAAATCTGATAGTTGGGGTGCTTGGGTGGCTCAGTCGGTTAAGCATCTGACTTTGGCTCAGGTCATGATCTTACGGTTTCGTGAGTTTAAGCCGAGTTAGGCTTTGTGTTGACAGCCCAGAGCCTGGAGGTGTTTTGGATTCTGTGTCTCCCTCTCTCTCTGCCCCTCCCCCACTTGCACTGTGTCTCGTTCTCACTCAAAAATAAACATTAAAAAAAAGTTAGGGGCGCCTGGGTGGCTCAGTCAGTTGGGAGGCGGCCAACTTCAGCTCAGGTCACCATCTCAAGGTCTGTGAGTTTGAGCCCCACATTGGGTTCACTGCTGTCATTGCAGAACCTGCTTCGGATCCTCTCTGTCCCCCTTTCTCTGCCCGTCCCCCACTCATACTCTCAAAAATAAATAAAACATTAAAAAAGTAATAACTTATGAAAAAAAGAAGCAAAAGGTAAGAAAAAGATAAATAATGCAGGAATTCTAGAAACCACAGGGGGAAAAGTAGCAATTTTTAAATAAATAATACAAGAATTTCCCAGAACTGAAGGAAAGGAGTCTGTTATCAAGATGGCTTGGCATATGCACAAAGCCAATGAAAATATATACACCCTCACCAAGGCACTTAATGGTAAAATTTTAGAACAAGAAGCAGAAAAATGATTACATATAAACATCAGAAATGTCAGGTTATAAGACAATGAAGTAGTGACTTCAAAATTCTCAAGGAAGAGGATTTCTAACCTAAAATTCTGTATATCAATTAAATGTGAAACATTTTCAGACATGCAAGTTCAAGTTCCAGGAAAGAAAAAGGAACTGTCATTACCTGAGATGCCTAATTGCACAGAAAATAGTCTTCAGGGGGCTTTTGCAATTTTGTGGCGAGTTTGGGATAACTTAGTTAATAGGAACACAAGAAACTTTCAAAGGACACAGTAAGACAAGAAAATGAACAACAGGAAAAGCAAAGAGTTGTACAATAAATGGTATGTGATAATAAATTACTTAAGTGAACAACATTCCCACATAGTCCTAAGGTAAAAACTGACTGCTACTCCAATAAACAAAAATTGCTACCTCTTGGGGTGCCTGAGTGGTTCAGTTGGTCAAGTATGACTCTTGATTTCAACTCAGGTCATGATTTCAAGGGTTGAGAGACAGAGCCCTGAGTCGGGCTCTGTGCTGACAATCCCTGCTTGGGATTTTGTCTCTCCCTTCTTTCTTTGTCCCTTCCCTGCTCATGCTTTCTCTCTCTCTCAGAAATAAATAAACTTAAGAGAAAATTGCTACCTCTCTTAAATGGGAGACTAGATGCAGTGAAATGGGACAGTAAGTTGGTATGACAGTACCCAAATTCTCAACTGCGTTAATAAGTTGCTAAAGTAAAATATAGAAATGTCAAGAAATACTTGCAGAAGTATATAATTTAAAAATGTGAAGATTAATGCTTGCTACAAACAGCTCAGAGTTAAAAGTGGAATTCTCATGGAGCTGGACTTGGCCGTGGGGAGTTTAAAGCTGGGGACTGGTACTATTTATTACAACTCCCTTATTTGGATTTTTAATCTATGTACATTGCTTTGTTAAAAACCTAGAATAATTAGGCCTAAAAAGACATTTCATGTTCTCCTTTTGAAAGATGAAACATTTAGCATAAAAAAATAACTCTCTAATTAAAAAAGCCAAATATCAAAAGTATCAAGGTAGTAGTAAAGCATGAAACTTTTACAAATAGTGTTTTGTTTTCATTAAAAAAAATTTTTTTTAATGTTTACTTTTTAGAGAGAGAGATAGAACACGAGCGGGATTGGAGCAGAGAGAAAGAGAGAGGGAGACACAAAATCTAAAGCAGGCTCCAGGCTCCGAGCCCAGAGTCCAATACGGGGCTCGAACTCACAAACCGTGAGATTGTGACGCTAAACCGACTGAGTTACCCACATGCCCCTCCTAAGAATAGTGCTTTTTAAGTCATCCAGGCATTTCTGAACCTTTCTTAGGCAAATGTTTTAAACATTTGCTAAAAGATATACAAATGTTAGAATAGCACTAAACAGCTTTATAGTGTAATATGTGTGTGTGTGTATGTATGTATGTGTGTGTATATATATATATAAATTTTTTTTTTAAGTAGGCTTTACACCCAGTGCAGAGCCCAATGTGGGGCTTGAACTCATGACCCTGAGGTCAAGACCTGAGCTGAGATCAAGGGCCAGATGTTTAACCAGCTGAGCCACCCAGATGCCCCATAACAAATATATTTTAAGCAGTCATTACCTATATCCCACCCTATGCTAAAAAATGGGGCACCTGAGTGGCTCAGTTGGTTAAGCATCTGACTCTTAATTTTGGCGCAGGTCATGATCTTGCACTTAGTGAGATCATGCCCCAGTTGGGTTCTGCACTGACAGCACAGAGCCTCCTTGGGATTCTCTTTCTCCCTCTCTCTCTGCTCCTTCCTCCCCGCCCACGTGAGCACATGTGCTCTCTCAAAATAATAAACTTATATATAAAAAAAGATCTCTTGGTGTATTTAACACAGAAATGCTGGTAATATTATTACTTCAGTGAGGTAAGCATTTGAATTTCAGGCCAAGTTATAGAATAAGATGGGTAAGAAATGTTTCCCTGGGTTTGAGAGCCTGAACACTTACAAGAAATGTATTCTAGTGGCTCCTGGGTGGCTCAGTCAGTTGAGCATCCAACTCTTGGTTTTAGCTCAGGTCATGATCTCACGGTTTATAAGTTCGAGCCCCATGTTGGGCTCTGTGCTCACAGAGCAGAGCCTGCTTGTTCTCTCCCTGTCCTTCTTCTGCTCTCTGTCAATATAAACAAACTTAAAAAGAAACGTATCCTAAACCTGACTTAAAAGAGAGAAGGTTCATGCTTACTAGCCATACATTTCCGGAAACTTTTCTAATTGGGAGCTCTGTAATACATTCTGAATGGTGCCATGTTTAAAAAACACTTATCCTTAAAAATATCAGAATGCTTTTTGAAAATCTATTATTCTTTTAAACTATTCTGATCTAAAGAAAGAACTGAAGTTTAGGAAAGGGGAAAATGAACATAAAAAAAAATGTTTATTTCTAGCCCTGAAAGAACAAAATTATTGAACAAAGTCATCAAATACAGCAGTTAATGTCAATGTAACAATTAAATAATTGAACGGGATTAAATTAAAAATAAAAGTCAATATAAAATTTGAAGACAAAACAGAAAAGACAAGCTCCTTTCACTGAATTCCATTTCTATCTATCAAAATAAGGGGTGGGGGGAAAGGCAACACATTCCTATCAAAGACATCCAATTCCAAATATAATCCTTTGCTTTTCTTAATACAGAACGAAAATTTGACAGAATAATACATTTCTTTCTCCCTTTCATTTGGCAACATTCCAGAATGGTGAGTAAAAGGACTTCAACTCTCTCCAGGCCAGTCCAGTGCTTGATTCTCCTTTGTAATTCCCACAATATATACCACAGTGTCTTTGCCAAAGTGGTCAGTAAATGTGTTGAGTGATTAAAAAAAAAAAAAAAAAGTACGTGTGTGTGTGTGTGTGTGTGTGTTTTCTTACACACACACACACACACACACACACACATACATACACTGAGGGAAAACGAATTTTAATTGTTTAGCTTATGTATTGTGGAAGCAATGGAAACACCGAAGACAATCTTCACTTTACTTAACTATGAAATTCTACTATAAAAAACCCAAAAGGAATATGAATCTGGATTTTAGCTATAATTCTATAATGATTTTTTGACATTTCACTGGATATGGATCTCACTATATTTAAAGTTTTTAAATTAAGAAAACTGATGCAAATTCTCATTTTTTTCTAACTATACCTACAGCCCAATCAGATCTAAAATTGTTCTGGCTAGAATACAGCATATAGAAACAGACATGTATTTATGTGAGCCCTATAAAGAAATACTCATATAGGTAGTTTTAAATTGCTTATGAAAGGCACAGTTTCATTTAGGACTGGTGGTAACTAGATACATATTATTAAGCAGCTTAATGTTTATGTGTAGAAGGGAAGAGAATTTATTCTATGTGCCAGGCACTCAACACACGAAGACAGTTGTGTTAGCTTTGGTTTCTTACGCTATCACAACCACTCTGTTTAAAAAATTCAATATTTTCATGGTTTCCCGGTTTTAACTGTCCCTTTAAAGCAGCAAAAGGAACAAGAGGAGAAGGAAACTTTAAGACCACCAGAAAATCTGAAATATAATAAATAAGTACTATAGTAACATTGTTTTAATAACACAAGAGGACAACTAAGGTAACTTTTAGATTTAAATGGGAATCTTCATTCTAAAGTGAGGACAAAAAGGGTGACTACAAAAGGTAGTTATTAAAAAAAACATGAACTGATTCAGATATAATTTTTCTTTCAACAAGATCTGAACATTTTAATTTAAAATTAACTAATAAATCACAATTCCATATTGCTTTTAGGATTACGTTGTTTAAAAATGACACATTTCAGAATTAACCAAAGTATATTTCTATTACAAGTTAGTTTATCCAAGTAAGTAAAGAATAAACCACAGTGTAGCTCCCTTAACCTAGGAGTCAGGTTTTAATGACAAAGTCCGTTGCCAGCAATGGACATGCAGGTAACCCTCAAAGAAGTTGTAAATACAAATCCCAGACTGCTTCTATAAATTGAAAAGACCTTTGTTGAGTCACAGGCATAAAAATGGGGCATTGGCACTAAATTGAAGGAATATGGTCTTTATGACATATGTATGGAAGGGCCTTCTAGAGTGGTCATGAGGATCAGTCTTAACATCTAGTTGGTTTTCTATTTCATTGGTAGCATCTTCTTTATTGTAATCCATCCAAACAACTATTTACACAGAATGTTCGAATCTGAAACTCCAGAGGCACTGTAGATTTTCATCAGAAATAAACCAGCTTGTTTCTGTAAGGTAATTTAGTAATAGCTGTAGGTGGTCAATATAATCCAAAGAAAAATGAAATCAGGAATCAAACTGGGGGGCGCCCGGGTGGCTCAGTCGGTCTAAGTGCCCGACTTCGGCTTAGGTCATGATCTCACATTTTTGAGTTCAAGCCCCACGTCAGGCCCTGTGCTGACAGCTCAGACCCTGGAGCCTGCTTCAGATTCTGTGTCTCCCTCTCTCTGTCTGCCCCTCCCCTGCTCACTCTGTCTGTCTCTCTCTCAAAAATAAACATTAAAAAAAACTTTTTAATTAAAAAAAAATCAAACTGAAAACAGAAATCATTAAGTGCTCTATGTTAAAGTTCCACTAATTATTTTACACATTTTGTGAAAACCTTGCGTTATCAATAAAAAACAGCCATTCTATCCTCATATCTTAACATAGATGTGATGAAAATGATAGGACATAAAATTCTATTAGTTCCCTTAATGTACTCAAAATTATTTTTATTCATGATTTGTACTACTGACGGCAAGTAGGTGGGAAGTTAATTAAGAGTGGTGGTGGGAACAAAATGCCTGAACCAAACCAGATTGTTTTCTTTAATGTGGCTTGAGGGACGACACTGCTTCCATAAGAAAATAAAAAATAAGGAGAGAACGGGGAGGGGAGAAGAGAGGGCACTCTCATAAGTAATGCTACAGGTCACAGACCTTCTTAAAATTTTTAAAATAAAAAAAGTATTGCTATCAACAAGGATATTTCATTTTTCTTCCTTTCTCTAGTTTTTTTTTTACACATTATTTTTTTTGAAAAAAATCTAGAGTAACTCAACATCTCAAATTATCAATGAATTTATCAAGAACTTTGTCATGTTAAGTTCTCATTGCTAGTAAAATGTTGGTACTGGGTTGGGAACAATGTTTATAACAAATCTCCACAGTTTACTGGTCAGAAGCGGCATCTCTATGTAACCGTCATTTCTCTTACATGAATATAATCTTACCTAATTATTTTAGAGTTCTAGTCTCTCGCTTTGTTTCTGCTAGCTCCGAGTATTTTTCTTCTTTAAATGGGAAAAAAATTAACTTTTAAATTCTGAAAATTCAATGGTTATTATATTATTTACCAAAGGGAGAGGGGTGGAGTAGGGTGCGAGGGTTAATTAAAAAACAAACTAACTAAAATTACAACATATACAGAAACTTATTTCCAAAATGAAGGGAAAAAAGGGGGAAGGGCAAAGTAGCAATACCAACCAGTCACAAAGCCCAAGTTGGAACAAGAAAGAGCAAATAACTTTGGTTCCTAAAGCCCAATCTGCAGAGGATACACTTAGAAAGGAAATTAAATTGTAAGGTTGTATAGTCAATGGGATTCTTTTTCTGTCTCAATGATTTAGTTATAAATATAGATTATTAGTCTCTCTATTATACATGTAACAAATGCCAAACAACTCACTACCATGAAATTTCTAAAATTGACTTTCACATTATTAAAAAAGGTAAAAATCACATATTTTTCTTCCCTTCCTTCAGTTCAAATTATGAACTGAAATACTACATGTAATAATAGCTGGCCCTAACTTCTATACAAAGCTAAACGATTTTGAGCTCCTTTGCCAATATAAGGAACTACATAATTTTATTACATTTGCCTCAAATTTAGGCTTGAGAAAAATTTCTCAAAGCAACTCAAAAAGAGCATGTCAAGGGGAAAAAAGGCTATGGAGAGAAAAGACTAGCAGATGAAACAAATACTCTTGAAAAACTCGAATCTGCCATTCAAGTATTGAAAATACCCCCCCCCCCCCCCAAAAGGGACAATGAATGGGATCCATTACAGTGAAATCAGCAAAATTAAATGCAAATCTCAAGCATGATAAATGGCCCTGATGGGCTGTCTGCTGAAAGATGGCTAGTGATTCAGTCCATAATTCCTTTTGGACCCTATAAAGAAGGGATTCAATGGAAAGTTTTCATTCCGTTTTGTAATTTTCTCTTGGTTGTCTTCAGGAAGCAGTAGTTTGCTTTTTCCTCCATGTTATACAGACCATTTCTTTAAGCCCCAAAGAGTAATAATTTTCATATATTAAAAGATTTCTTTTAGAAAATGGAAGAAAGAATACGAGGCCACGGCAATGATGCTAACGGTTACTCTTCATTGCTTCTTTAGCTGCCATGATCAGTGGCGTCAAGCTGGACAATGGTTTGGCCAGTTTCAGGAAGGGATGCTGCCAGAAAGAGGGGGAAAGATGCATGAATGTCACTAGTTTAGAAGCTAAAAATTTCCTTTCAATTAAACCCCAAAGACTATTTTATGGATTAAAATTTATTTAACAAACACATATTTCAGTATGTGTATAAAGTCAACATAATCAATATATCACTTTTATAGTTGAAATCAGTCTTTTTAGTCTATTTAATATTATAAAAGCTCACCTAAATGACCCAGATACCCACACCAGCAATGGACTTGTCTGACAACTGACAACATGCAAAAACTCATATACCTAATTTTAGTGTTATAGCTATTTTATTCCTAGCAGATACAATCCTAAACTGCAGCAGCTACAATGTTGCTGGTGATAAATGAAGAGCAAAATGGTAATTATTAACCCTATGTAAACTTTCTGTTGTTTACTCAAAAAAGTCAACTTTATCCAAAAATAGTATTATTTCCAAATTCACCTGTAACAATTCTTTGGCCGAACCCCTTTTCTCCACATCCATTTCTAAACAACGGTTTAAGAAATCCCGAAATATTGGGGAAAGTTTCTCTGGATTCTGAAGTTCTGGGGTTCCATTAGTTGCTATCAGGTACAAGGCCTAAAAACAGAAGAACATTTTTGACATACTTAAGGTAGCGCAACAAAGTGAGACACCACTTTTTAAAAGTTTATGGATCTTTTGCTTAAATTTTTTTTTAAAGATTTATTTATTGGGGTGCCTGGGTGGCTCAGGCAGTTGAGCGTCTGACTCTTGATTTTGGTTCAGGTCATAATTTCAGGGTTCGTGAATTCGAGCCCCATGTAGGGCTGGCTCTGTGTTGACAGCTGGGACCCTGCTAGGAATTCTGTTTTCTCTCTCTCTCTCTCTGACCCTCCCCTGTGTGGTCTCTTGGGGAGGGGGTGGGGGGAAGACAATCACCAGAAACACTAAATTAAGGTTTAGTATTATTTCTGCCTATTTGTTTCATATATTCTCCCTTAGCTTTTATTATTTTTAAATGTCTATTTATTTATTTTGACAGAGCACACACGGGGAGCAGCAGAGAGAGAAAGAGAGATAATCCCATGCAGGCTCCACACCCTGTGCAGAGTCTGACAAGGTGCTCGATCTCATATGAGACGCTAAACCAATTGAGCCACTCAGGCGCCCCTTCCCTTTATTTTTAGATGTTGTATTCTCATTTCTTTTTCACATTTTTTTAAAAAGTTTATTTATTTTTGAGAGACAGAGCACAAGTGGGGGAGGGGAAGAGAGAGAATGAGACACAGAATCCAAAGCAGGCTCCAGACTCTGGGCTGGCACAGAGCCCGATGTGGGGCTTGAACTCACGAACTGTGAGATCATGACCTGAGCCGAAGTTGGATGCTTAAGTGACTGAGCCACTCCAGTGTCCCTCCTAATTTCTTTTTCAAAAATTAGCTTCATCTTTTTGGAGAGGGGTTATACTAAATGTAATACATATTGATAAAAGAACTATAATACATAAGGGTAGAAAGAAAAATGAGCACAATTCCAATATCAACATATAGCATCCATTTACCTTTCTCAAGCTTTTTTTTCTCAAGTCACATCAGATTTCAAAACAGGATTTCTTGAAACTTTGTTTCAGTTTATTATTTATTTATTTATTTATTATTTTTACTTATTTTTTAAAATTTACATCCAAGTTAGTTAGCATATAGTGCAACAATGATTTCAGGAGTAGATTCCTTAATACCCCTTACCCGTTTAGCCCATCCCCTCTCCCAAACCCCTCCAGTAATCCTGTTTGTTCTCCATATTTAAGAGTCTCTTATATTTTGTCCCCCTCCCTGTTTTTATATTATTTTTACTTCCCTTATGTTCACCGGTTTTGTATCTTAAAGTCCTCATATGAATGAAGTCATATGATATTGTCTTTCTCTAATTTCTCTTAGCATAATACCCTCTAGTTCCATCCACACAGTTGCAAATGGCAAGATTTTATTCTTTTTGATTGCTGAGTAATACTCCATTGTACGTACACACACACACACACACACACACACACACACCCCTCATCTTCTTTATCCATTCATCCATCGATGGACATTTGGGCTCTTTCCATACTTTGGCTATTGTTGATAGTGCTGCTATAAACATGGGGGTGCATGTGCCCCTTTGAAACAGTCTACCTGTATCCCTTGGATAAATACCTAGTAGTGCAATTGCTGGGTCATAGGGTAGTTCTATTTTGAATTTTCTGAGGAACCTCCATACTGTTCCAGAGTGGCTGCACCAATTGCATTCCCACGAACAGTGCAAAAGAGATCCTCTTTCTCTACATCCTTGCCAACATCTGTTTTTGCCTGAGTTGTTTATGTTAGCCATTCTGACAGGGGTGAGGCGATAATCTCATTGTGGTTTTGATTTGTATTTCCCTGATGATGAGTGATGTTGAGCATCTTTTCATGTGTCAGTTGGCCATCTGGATGTCTTCTTTGGAGAAGTGTCTGTTCGTGTCTTTTGCCCATTTCTTCACTGGATTATTTGTTGTTTGCATGTTGAGTTTGATAGATTTTGGATACTAACCCTTTATCTGATATGTCATTTGCAAATATCTTCTCCCATTTGGTAGGTTGTCTTTCAGTTTTGCTGATTGTTTCCTTCACTGTGCAGAAGCTTATTTTGATGAGGTTGCAACAGTTCATTTTCGCTTTTGTTCCCCTTGCGTCCGGAGACATGTTGAGTAAGAAGTTGCTGAGGCCAAGGTCAAAGAGGCTTTTGTCTGCTTTCTCCTCGAGGATTTTGATGGCTTCCTGTCTTACATTTAAGTCTTTCATCCATTTTGAGTTTATTTTTGTGTCTGGTGTAAGAAAGTGGTCCAGGTTCATTCTTCAGCATGTCGCTGTCCTGTTTTCCCAGCACCACTTGCTGAAGAGACTGTCTTTTATTCCATTGGATATTCTTTCCTTTGTCAAAGATTAGTTGGCCACACGTTTGTGGGTCCATTCTATTCTATTCCATTGATCTGAGTGTCTGTTTTTGTTCCAGTACCATACTGTCTTGATGATTACAGCTTTGTAATGTAGAGGTTGAAGTCTGAAAACTTTTTTTTTAAACCAGCTGTATCTATAAAGCTATTGAAACAGGCAGAATATAGACGATTTTTAGGGCAGTGAAAATACTATGTTGGTGATGGACATATGTTACTATTTCATTATACATCTGTCCAAGCCCATAAAATTGCACACCAAGTGTGCACCCTAATGTTATGGACTCTGGGTGATAACGAGGTGCTAATGTAGGTTCATGGATTGTGGAATGTACCCTCTGGTGAGGGATGTTGATAATGGGGATGGTTCCTTACATTAATACAATCAATTAATTACATCAATCACTCAACAAAGTAATTAATTAATTACATTAATACACTTGTTACAAGTGAAGAACCACTACTGATATATTTTCACTAAATGAAAGTCTATGACTTACACTGGGGTCCACTCTTTGCGGTGCATAGTTGTATGGATTTTGACAAATGCACATGGTCATGTTTCTGACATTATAGTATCCTACAGAAAAATTTCACTGTCCTAATAATCTCTTGTGCTCCACCCATTCTTCTTCCCCATCCCATCTCTGCAAACACCTGGCAACCACTGATCTTTTTAACTCTATAGATGAAATCATGTCTTCTAAAGTGGTTGTATCATTTTCAATTTCCACCAGCAACAAAAGAAAGTTACTGCTCCACATTCTCATCAGCATTTGGTATCATCATTAAAAAAAAAAAAAATTTAAGGCCATTCTAATAGGTATATATATTTGTGTTGTTTTAATTTTGCAGTTCCCTAATAAACAAGATGTTGAACATCTTATTAAATGCTTATTTGCCAACTGTGTATCTTCTTTAGCTGTCTGTGGAGATGTTTTGTCCATTTTTGCATTAGGTTGTTTATTTTCTCATTGTTGAAGTTTGAAGAGTTCTTTATATATTTTGGACAACATCTGATCATCTAATGGGTGTTCTGGAAATTATTTCTCCCAGCGAGTGACTTATCTTTTCATTCTCTTAATAGTGTTTTTGTCAGAAAGGATGATTCTAACTTTAATCAAGTCCAATTTATTCTTTTATGGATCATGCTTTTTGATGTTTTATCTAAAAACACTGCCAAACCCAAGGTCACCTAAATTTTTTCCTGAATTATTTCACGTTTCTGCTGTATCACCAAAATGCCATAAAAAAGGATACTGACACTCAAAAAATCAGGACATGAGTGTGCCCATTTCTTTGCCACCTGAGCTCACTTCTCTTTATGTGATAAAATTTTCATTTACAAATGCCATGCTAAGAAATTACTTGAGATAGCAATTCAAGTGAAGATCCTCAGACTGCTAAGCCCCATACTCCATCAGAAGGGGTTAAGAGGGAAGCCCATAAAAACAAGCACTCCTGTCAAGTATGCCTTCTCTCCAAACGCTTAACAGCCATTTTTCTACCTTGAAATAACTCTTATTACCCTCTGTATCTGCATTTATGCTAGTGATTACAAGGAGACCGGGACTGCTTGTTCCCGCAGCTTCTGTACTCTCATGCCCACTTGGCTCTGCATGCTCCCCTTTCCACCTTCACTTCTTCATCCACCACTGCCCCTCCGTTTATGAACCGTTCTCCCCTGATGAACTGCCTCATCCACAGTGCTCTCTAGGAGTAGGCCAGTCCCTCTTAGCCCTTTGTACCACTGTACCTAGAGAAGGAGTGTCCTGGTGGTTCCTCATTGCCAGAGATATCTACCTCCCTCTTCTGGAAGTCCCAGGCTTTCAAACTCACATCTACTTTACTTTGTTTCAAGTATCTACCAAACACTGTTATCATCTCTAACACTGCTCATAATTCAGAGCGATTTCAGTAGCTACAGAGATGCCAGTAACAGTTCCTTGACCTCCTCTTCTCCCATGCTTTTGTGCTTTGGCCTCCCTTGGTCACACAAGCTCATGGTCACAGCCTGTGCCTCATCAGTACCCATGACTGCAACTCTGAAATCACTATTGCTGTCCACCTCCTACCTTCTGCATTGTGAACACCCCCAACACCGCGATCCTTTGACTCCACTAAACTTAAATAAATCCCATTGATCTCCAGTTGTTCATCATTCCTTCCATATAATCACTTTGACCCTCTTGCACTTCATAGCAATCACTTTGCTACATATCCAACTTTGCCTGCTCTTTGCTTGTACCTCCACAGCTAAGGACAGCAGAAGAAATAGATCCCTGTGGACTGGCATCATTAACCTCATAGAGGCCCTTAGTGCTTCCAGCATTCGTACTATAGATTTCCCTATTTCACCCCTCCTCCCACCCTAGTTTCTGTCTCAGGACACTCATTATACATTACATCGTGTTGTCATGTCTCTGTGGGCTCCTCTTGGCAGTGAAAATTTCTCAGACTTTCCTTTGCTTTTGATGACCTTGACAGTTTGGAGTATTGGTCAGGTTTAATTTCACAGAATGCCTTCTACTGGAATTTGATGTTTTCTTCATGATTAGAATGAGAATATGTGCTTTGGGAAGCAACATCACAGTTAGAGTGCCACTTTCTATCTAGAGTGGCACATACTATCAACATAATTTATGCCTGTTGATGTTGACCTTTTCAGCTGGCTAAGGCAGTGCCTGTCAGGTTTTTCTACTGCAAAGTTACTGTTTTCCTCTCTTTTCTTACTGTGCTCTTATCACTATGTGCAGTCTATACTTAAGGAGTACGGAGTTATGCTCCATTGCCCTTAGGGTGGAACATCCACACGAATTATTTGAAAATTTTCTGCATAAGAGTTGTCTCTCCTGCCGATTTATTTATTCAATTACTTACTTATACCAGCAAGGACACATAAATATTATCTTATACTTTGGATTATTATCCCCTACAACTTTATTTTGTTCAAATTGTTGCATCTTTGGCCACTGGAGCTCTTTTCATTGGCACCTTACCCCTTTGACAAACCGATCCATGTGGAGTCTTCTCTTTAACTCAGAATTATTTATAATTCTGTTTTATCTCCTTAGTTGAATTTTATTAGGTGTAATTCTTTCAGTATTTTAGGGTTTGCTTAAGAGGTAAGGGGCATACATCTTTCAATTTCACAATCATCACAATATTACACCAGACTATGACAATCTTATGGTTTTCCTCCTCAGCCTTATGCTTTTGTTGTCATTTTACCTGTACACATGTTTTTTTTCTTCCCCTTCCCATTATTATTTTGATGTAAACAGTTTTAACATTTATTTACTTACTTAAATGTTTTATATTTGAGAGACAGTGTGTGAGTGAGGGAGGAGCAGAGAAAGATGGAGACAGAATCTGAAGCTCCAGGCTTTGAGCTGTCAGCACAGAGCCTGATGCAGGGCTCGAACTCACAAACGAACCTCAAGATCATGACCTGAGCTGAAGTCAGATGCTTAACCAACTAGCCACCCAGGTGCCCCAAGAGTTTTATCTTTTAAAGATATTTACATAAGAAAAAAAAATTGGATTTATTTACTCACAGTTACTATTTCTAATACTCATTTCTTTGTGTGGAGTCATATTACCATTTTCTTTCTGCTTGAAAGATTTCTTCTACTATTTCTTGTAGTGTAGATCTGCTGGTGATAAATTCTTTCAGTGTCTATGTTTGAGAAAAATCCTTATTTTGCCTTAATTTTAAAAAGATATTCATTGGCTGCAGAATTCCTGATTGTCTGATTTTTCCCCAAAACTTATTTCACATACATTAGAACACTTAAAGTTATCTCACAGCTCACTATTGCTATTTCATTTCTTAAAAAAATTTATTTCTATTTTGGATAGCTTTTTATTACTTGGTCTATGATTATCATTAATCATTTTTTCTGCAATGTATCACTTGCTATTAATTCAATCTCAAACTATAAACCTTCGAACTACACTGTAGTTTCTATCTATAACTTCAATTTGGGTTTTGAAAAAATATTCTTTTAAAATGCTTCTGCTCTTAAAAACTGCTTTAATGCTTTTATGTACTCTTTTATCTCTGTCAGTTCTGGTCTGTTGCAATGGATTGATTTTTCTCATTATGGGTTGTACCTTCCTGCTCTTCTGCCTCTCTGATGAACTTTGACTGGATATTTAAGCATTTGTTGGGTGCTGGATATTTCTGTATTCCTATAAATATTCGAGTTTTGCTCTGCAACGCAGTTACTTGGGAACAAGATCTCTTTGGGTCTTGTTTTTAAGATTTGTTAGGTGGGACCATAGCAGCATTTAGTCTAGGGGTAATTACTTCCCATCACTGATGCAGGACTCTTTTGAGTCTTCCATTCCATATCCTGTGAATTACAAGGTTTTCCACTGTGGCTGACAAAAGCAGGAACCATTCCCAGCCTCTGTGTGAGCACCAAGCAACTGTTTACTCCAATCTTACCAGATGGGTCCCCTGACCTTGGGTAGACTCTTCACAAAGATGCACCAATCTCTACTGAATGCTCAAAGGGGACTTCACGGATCTCCAGAATCTTCTATGAAGCTTTCTCTTCTCCCATTCTCTGTCTTGTAAACTCCAGCTGCCTTATCCTCCCCAGACTCTCAGTGAGACCACTGTGCTCCACCTGGGCCCTTCCTCCCTGTACATGGCCTAGAAATTCTCTTAAGACATTAAGCTGGAGGCAGTCACAGGGCTCACCTCAAGCCTTTTCCACTTTTGGAGATCACTGTTCTTCACTGTTTGATGTCCAGGGTCTTGCAAACCATTGTTTCATATATTCTCATTTTTTTGTTGTTGTTCCTTTTGGCAAGGGTGGTTAATCTGGTACCTGTTATTCCATGTTGACAGGAGAAGTTCCTGCTTGCCAAGTTTCCATCAATTACATTCACATTGCCAACTTGAATGATCAAGTCTTAGTCTTCATCTTACTTGACGTAACTATAGTTTCTGATAAGCTGATGCCTCCCCCACTTTTTGTGTGAAGATTCAAGGGCATGTGTTTATTTTGGTTTTATGTACCTCTCCAGCCATTCCTTGCTGGTCTGCCACATCAACTGTTAACTATGGAACAAATGCCTCAGGATGCAAGCTGAAAATTTTCTATTGTCTGTCTATGCCCACTTGACCTGGTGATCTTATCTAGCTGCATAGCTTTAGTATATGTGCTACCGAAGCGAGCACTCTAGCTGCATAGCTTTAAATAATTTCTATAGCTAAGTCTCAATTTTACACCTCTGGCCTAATCTTAGACTGGCATACCCAACAGCCTATTCAACATATCCACTTGGATGTCTTAATAGAACATATCTAAAATATGCTAAAATGTTACCTCCTGATCTCCCACCTGCCACCCCACATGCCACTCTACCTGTAGTCTTCCCCATTTCAGTTAAGGTGAACTTGAATTTCACCATTCCAGTTGTTTAGGCCAAATTTTTGGGTCATATCACTGCTGAAGCTGCCGTCCCCCCGCCAGCCATAGGCTCTCCTTTCCAAATACATCCAGAATCCAATTACTTTTCCCCACCTCTACTGATACCATTCTGGTCTAGTATACCATCATGTCTTGCCTGGATTATTGCAATAGCCTTCTAACTGGTCTTCTTGTGTCTATCTTTACCTCACTTGAAAATCTTTTTTCAATAAAGTAGCCAGAGTGATCTTGTTAAGATGTCAGTAAGACCATTTCACATCTCTGCTCAAAACTCTACAATGGTTTGGCTGTCTTACTTATGAAGAAGCCAGGATTCTTTTTTTTTTAATGTTTATTTGAGGGAGTGCATGCACACATGCACAAGTCAGAGAGGGACAGAGAGAGAGGGAGAGAGAATTCCAAGAAGGTTGTCAGTGCAGAGTCCAACACACGAGGCTCAGACTTATGAACCATGAGGTTATGACTTGAGCCAAAATCAAGAGTTGGACACTCAATTGACTGATCCACCCAAATGCCACCAAAATTCTTATAAAAGCCTAATAAAGCACTATACAGTCTGGTCCCATTTCTTCACCTATCTTTTTTCTCCTACTGTGTGCTCCCTGCACACTAGCTATGGAGGAATCTTAAATGGTCTTTGAATATACCACGAATGCTTCGGCTTCACAGCCTTTGCATGTACTGTTCTTTCTGACTAGAATGTTCTTCCCTTAGGTACCTCCTATGTTTCTTATCTCCTGTGTTCAAATGTCACCTCAGTGAAGCCCTCTCAAGCACTCTTGTGAAATCAAACAATCCTGAATCCCTCCTACCAGTCAGGGCACTTAGACTGTATCATTTAATATATTACATACTATTCTTACTTATTTTATTGTTTCTCTCTACCTTCTATGAAGGCAGGAATTTTTGTCGGTAGACAGCACCTTGTATAGTGCCTACCGCAGAGCAGGTACTTGAATCAATATTTGTTAAACAAATTAATGAAATTAGAGGATTTAAAAAATTGTTCCAAAGTGTTCTAAAATTAATCACTTCTATTAAAGTACTGTAATTGCTTGCTTGAACTGGAATCGTTGCAAAAGCATTCAGGAAAAAAGAACGTCAAAATCCAAAGCCACCCAGACAGGGCCCCTCCTACAAATACCCATTACCTTGGCCTCTGGAGTCCATTTTATAACAAGTCCAACTTATTTGGAAAAAAATTAGAAAAGAACAATTTCTGGCAATAAGCCTATACTCATATGGTAACTTAAAAACTTTAAAAATTGCTTCATTGAGATACAATCCACATACTATAAAAATCACCCTTATTTTCTTTTTAATGTTTAGTTTTGAGAGAGACAGACAGACAGACAGACAGAGTGCAAGCGGGGGGGGGGAGGGGTAGACAGAGAGGGAGACACTGAATCTAAAGCAGACTCCAGGCTCTGAGGGGTCAGCACAGAGTCCTACATAGGGCTCGAACCCAGGGACTATGAGATCGACCTGAGCCAAAGTCAGATCCTTAACCGACTGAACCACCCAGGTGCCTCAAAAATCAGTCTTTTAAAGTGTACAATTCATGGGGCACCTGGGTGGCTCAGTCAGTTAAGGATTCTGGATTTTTGGTTATGTCACGATTCCAGGGTCATGGATGGGATCAAGCCCTGAGTCGGGCTCTGTGCTGGCTATGGAGCCTGCTTAAGATTCTCTCTCTCCTCCCTCTGCCCCATCTCTGTGTGCATGCGCTCGTGGCTCTCGCTCACTCCCTCTCAAAAAAAAATTTTTTTTTAAATGGCTTTAAACAGAAACACACAAAAAGCAAGGTTATGTATTGATCTGTTGATAGAAATGTGACCAAAGGCTTGCAAGAACCCAACCCTGTATCTCCCCTAAAAACAGTTCAGAATTTGTTAATTCAGTGTTTGCGGCTTTGCAAAACCTGAATAACAAAAATCGATGGCAAATGGAACCCTACAATATATGACATTTTGTGTATGACTTTCATTTAGCAAAATGCTTTCATGTTTAATGTTGCGTATACCTGTACTTCACCACTTTTATTATGACTAAATAATATTCCATTGTAGTGGGATACCACTTTTGTTCATTCATTCATCAGGTGATAGGCATATGGGTTTTTCCTACCTTTTGACTATTATGAATAATGCTGCTATGAACATTTGTGTACAAGATTTTATGTGGATAAAACCTTTTTTTTTTTAAAAAGTATTTTTATTTTGAGAGAGAAGGAGAGGGAATGCGTGTGGGTAAGTTGGGGAGGGGCAAAGAGGAAGAGAGAGAATTCCAAGCAGGCTCCATCCACTCTGTCAGTCTGGAGTCCTAAATCCAACTTGGGGCTCAATTTCACTAACTGTGAAATCATGGCCTGAGCTAAAATCAAGAGTCAGATGCTTAACTGACTGAGCCACCCAGGTGCCTTTTAATTGTCTTGGGTATGTAACTAGCAGTGGAATTACTAGGTTATATGATAACTCAACATTAACTTTTAGAGGAGCTGTCAAATTGTTTTCCAAGTGCTGCACCATTTTACAGTTCCACTAGCAACGTATCAGGGTTCCAATTTCTTCACATTCTCACGAACACTTATTGTCCATCTTTTTGATTATAATCATTCTTTAAAAAAATTTTTTTTTAATGTTTATTTATTTTTGAGAGAGAGAGAAACAGAGCATGAGCAGGGGAGGGACAGAGAGGGAGGGAGACGCAGGATCTGAAGCAGGATCCAGACTCTGAGCTGTGAGCACAGAGCGCAATGTGGGGCCTGAACCCACAAACCATGAGTTCATGACCTGAGCCGAAGTTGGGTGCCTGACTGACTGAGCTACCCAGGGGCCCTGATTATAGTCATTCTGGAAGGTGTGAAGTGGTATCTTGTTTGGGTTTTGATTTGCCTTTCTTTCTTTCTTTCTTTCTTTCTTTCTTTCTTTCTTTCTTTCTTTCTTTCTTTCTTT
>NW_024412403.1:73055308-73145376 GCF_014898765.1 Herpailurus yagouaroundi | reverse complement strand
TTTCTTTCTTTCTTTCTTTCTTTCTTTCTTTCTTTCTTTCTTTCTTTTTTAATTTTTTTTTTCAACGTTTTTTATTTATTTTTGGGACAGAGAGAGACAGAGCATGAACGGGGGAGGGGCAGAGAGAGAGGGAGACACAGAATCGGAAACAGGCTCCAGGCTCCAGGCTCCAAGCCATCAGCCCAGAGCCTGATGCGGGGCTCGAACTCACGGACCGCGAGATCGTGACCTGGCTGAAGTCGGACGCTTAACCGACTGCGCCACCCAGGCACCCCGATTTGCATTTCTTTAATAACTAATGATATTGAGCCATATATGGTAATTTACAAGTAGAAGAAGAAAGAAAGAAAAGAAAGAAAAGAAAGAAAAGAAAGAAAAGAAAGAAAAGAAAGAAAAGAAAGAAAGAAAGAAAGAAAGAAAGAAAGAAAGCAAACTCCTAAACTCTTCACCTGAGAGAGAGAGAGACAGAGAGGGGGAAAGAAGGAAAAAACAAACTCCAAAACTCTTCACCTCAGCTACTGGAATATCTAATTGTTTAAAGTCTACTGACCCCATCTCTAACTCAGGACCCTAACTCTTTTGTTTGAATGTGACCTTTAACATCACCATCTACACAGTTTTCTCACAGATGTAATCTTGCTTTCCTCTCCTGTGCACTTGGTACAGAAGCCAAGGTTCAAAGTTGACAATCTGAAGGGTACATCTAGGGACACTTGTACAAAAGTGAACAAATTCTTATGTGCAAACTTTAAAACCATACAGCTTACTAAAACTCTACAAACTCTTTACCTCACACATTCAACTCAATAACCCAGAAGCAAATAATTTTTAGATACAGAGGGCAGAGACCAGGTTATATCAACTTTGTATCTTAAATTTTTGGCGAGTGACTGGCACAATCAGATTCTAAATAAATGTTCTAAAGAAATGTATTTTCCTAAAAATAAGGCTGGTGTTTAACTGGTCTTACCCTCAAGGGATTTTCATTGAGGTATGGAGGCTCTCCTTCTACCATCTCAATAGCCATGATACCCAGAGACCATATGTCCACTTTAGGGCCATAAGCTTTCCGTGTAACCACCTCTGGTGCCATCCAGTATGGCGTTCCAACCATGGTACTTCGCTTGCTCTGCTCAGGGGTGATCTGGGCACAGAAACCGAAGTCAGCTATAAAAAAAAAAAACACAAAAAACCGTATCTAGAGTTAATGGTGTCATGGATAGTTCCATCTAAGAGGTCATGATAGATGACAATTACAATGGACTGTTCAGCCTTTTTTTTTTTAATGTTTATTTATTTTTGAGACAGAGTGCGAGTGGGGGAGGGGCAGAGAACGAGGGAGACATAGAATCTGAAGCAGGCTCCAGGCTCTGAGCTGTCAGCACAGATGGGACTTGAACCCACGAACTGTGAGATCATGACTTGAGTTGAAGTTGGCTGCTTAACTGACTGGGCCACACAGGCACCCCAGTTTTTGTTGTTCTTTTTTTTAAAGACTGTATTAAAAAAAGTAAACCAGGGGCACCTGGCTGGCTCAGTCAGTAGTGCATATGACTCTTGATCTTGGGGTTGTGAGTTCAAGCCTCGCATTGGGCACAGAGCTCACATTAAAACAAACAAACAAACAAAAAACAACAACTAAACCAGAATGGGTTTACAAATATTTTGATGATGTTACATACTCTTCACTTGTTTACTTTTACTTCCCACAAGCAAAGGACAAATTATCAGGTCTTTTATCCTAAAAATTTTAAAGAAGTTGAAAAAGGTCTAAAAGGAAAAGGTATCAAAGGTGAACAAAACTAAATTCTATAAAACAGGTAAAGGTCAGGTGGTGGGAACTAATTTTGAAGAAAATAAACAGAAGGTAGAATTACTACATATCTGACTTAGCAGACTTCTAGAAAAGGAACAGCTTTCACTACGGCCATACCTAACAAAGTCCTTGCCAGCATCACTCCACTCCAACCACCTTATTTTATAACAGGAGCAGAAAGCCTAGGTTAGCACTCAGTGTTTATTTAGTGGGAATATCAAGATGAGAATCTAGAATTTTCTCCTCCCTTCTACAGACCCATTCTATTTAAAAAGTAACTATTAACATTTAAGTTCTTAAGCTTTAGACTTCTTGTTATGAATTTACATAGGTACAAAAATTACCATGAACTGCATGGTTTATTTTATCTAAGTTAGGATACTTTGTAAAGTGCTTTTTATTATTTTTTTAAAGTAATCTCTACCCCCAATGTGGGGCTCTAACTCACAAACCTGAGATCAAGAGTCACAGGCCCCACCAACTGAACCAGCCAGGTGCTCCAGTATATTGTTTCTTAAAATTTATTTTGAGAGATTTTTCCATAGTTGTACACTGATCTACCTCATTACTGTAAATATGCAATATTACAAAATAAAAAGGCTTATAATTTATTTTATCATTCCTATGCTCCTTGACATTTAAGGTTTTTTTTTTTTACAGTGTTGCAGAGAACAACTTTGTGTTTATTGTTGTGCTTATATTCAGTAAACCTATAGAAAAGAATCCTAAAAGCAATTGTTCCATCAAATCGTAATATTTATAGCTAAAATGAGTACTTCTAACAACCAGGGACTGTTCCAAGTATCTTATAAGAATTAACATACCTAATCCTTATGATAACTCTATGAGATAGGCATATTTATTAATATTATTCTCATTTTACAAATTGGGTAAGGCATACATATTTTTAGGTAACTTGCTCAAGATCATTCATCTAGTATGTGGAAGAGCCAGGATAAAATATTATCCAAAAAAAGTCTAATTCAGTTTACATGTGTATCCACCAAAACAGTAGGAGAATGTCCATTTGTAATTTGCCTGCTGATTAAGATTAGTAATCTTATATTTTTGACCATCTAACAGAACCCTCTTTCTTGTGGTTGAATACTCTCTGGAGGAAGTATCTTTATTTTTTTTTTATTTATTTATTTAAAAAAAAATTTTTTTTTAAGTTTTATTTATTTTTGAGACAGGGAGAGACAGAGCATGAACGGGGGAGGGTCAGAGAGAGGGAGACACAGAATCTGAAACAGGCTCCAGGCTCTGAGCTGTCAGCACAGAGCCCGACGCGGGGCTCAAACTCACTGACCGTGAGATCACGACCTGAGCTGAAGTCGGCCGCTCAACCGACCGAGCCACCCAGGCGCCCCTGGAGGAAGTATCTTTAAAAAGAGATGTTGGGGGCGCCTGGGTGGCGCAGTCGGTTAAGCGTCCGACTTCAGCCAGGTCACGATCTCGCGGTCCATGAGTTCGAGCCCCGCGTCGGGCTCTGGGCTGATGGCTCGGAGCCTGGAGCCTGTTTCCGATGCTGTGTCTCCCTCTCTCTCTGCCCCTCCCCCGTTCACGCTCTGTTTCTCTCTGTCCCAAAAATAAAAATAAAAAACGTTGAAAAAAAAAATTAAAAAAAAAAAAAAAAAAAGATGTTGAAAAAGGAGCCAAATATTCTAGCAGAACAGAAGGAAAACTTTTTGATTTCTTGATCCAAGAAATGCCTTGAATTTTGCATAGTTGCAGGAAACTCAATAGAAGTTGTTCCTGAATCCTCCAGAGGGCCTGGATGAAACTGACAGATTATAGCCAACAGAGGAAAAGGAAGTCTAGGATTTTTTTCCTCCATGACTCTATCATGTCTGATACAGAAGATAATTAGGAAAAGAGGTTTATAAGAGTTTTTTTCCCTTGTCATCTCTCAGGTCAGGGTCATATAGCCCTCCCTCAATTAGGCCGTGCTTTACCAAATCCAAAGAAAGCTGAACAGCATTAATAAGAAAGATCTACCCTAACAGACAACAGAGAAAATTTTAGTTTATCTTTGGAAGGCAGCACCAACATTACAACAGTCCCAGGCACTTTTCTTCAGTGCTTACATTTTTAATCCTCAGAAAAATTCTCAGATACTTAATCTTATTTTCCTTATCATATAATTGAGAAAATGAACACAAAGAGATTAAGTAACTCACCCCAAATTAGTCAGCAACTAGTAGCTTATCTGCTATTTAAACCCAAGCTGTCCAGTTGAGAGCTCATATTCTTTACCATTCTTTCCCTTGTCCTCCTCCATATATTAAGTCATAAAAATATTAATAGGTTAATTTTTTAAAGTTTACTTTGAGAGAGAGTGTGAGTGAGTGAGTGGGGGAGGGGCAGAGAAAGGGAGAGAGAGAATCCCAAGCAGGCTCCTCACTAACAGCACGGAGCCCAATGTGGGGCTTGAACCCACGAACTGTGAGATTGTGAAGGAGCCAAAATCAAGAGTTGGACACTCAGCCACCTGAGCTACCCAGGTGCCCCAATAGGTTTTTTGTTTTTTTTACTTAAACAAAAGGCAGAAGTATAACAAATAAATGTTATTTCTTCCTTTGTTACTCACTAAGTTTAACCGATCCTTCCATCCCCAAAAGCACATTGTCACTTTTGATGTCTCTGTGGATCACTTGATTAGCATGTAAAAACTCCAATGCCTGTAAACACTAAACAAGAAAAACACGTATCAATGAAACAGTCCCTGAAAAGTCCAAAGGAAGTTCACACACAGTACTTATGGCCTGAGCATGACTTCAGAAGTCTAATCTAGCCACTGAAAAGTAGGTAAGATCCTGGGAGGTCTAGTTCCATCCAGCTGCTCACTGATGTGATGTAAGATGTTTTCTCCCATTTCTTTTACAGTGGATTTTACATAAAGCTATATCCACAACCTAGACACCAATGATAAAAGAATAACTTTCCTCTTATGCTATGTTTCAGAAAGCATGGAGTCAGAAGTGAGGAAAAACTTACTCCTTCCTTAAATACAGGAACATTAGAGTTTTAAAATCTGCTTGCCCCTATGTTTTTGAATATAAACTGAGTATAAATTATAAACATGGAAAAAGCTGTTTTTATTTCTTACCCCCCAAAGAGGAAAACAACAAATAAAGGATGTACATTATGAATAACAACTAAAAATCTCATTCAAAATATTCTACTATTCATTCAAGGAAAAACAGATAAATTGTGTAATACTGTATTACATTTACCAAGCATTTAAGCAGATTCTTGAAAAGAACAAATCCTCCCCATAACACTGGTACAAATGAATAGAAACAAATTTGTCCTTCATTTAACTGCTTTCTCTAAGTTGCCAATTAGAGGGACCCCTAAAATAATTTTTAAAACAATTATGAAAAGAAATTAGAGAAACAAATTATATATAAATAGGCAAATTCTTTTTTTTTTAAGTTTATTTATTTATTTTGAGAGAGAGAGTATGAGTGGGGTAAGGTCAGAGAGAGAGGAATAAACAGAATCCCAACTCAGGGCTTGAATCTACCCTAGGATCATGACCCGAGCTGAAATCACAAGTCAGATGTTCAACCGAGCCATCCAGGTGCCCCATAAATAGATAAATTCTTAAGTTTTTATTAGCTTTTAAGTGATCAAACATTCTTTGTTAGAGATATCATATTATTGAAATATAATATTTATATTATAGAGTTCTTATTAAAGAGTTCTTATTTCCTTTCCTCCTGAAACAACCAAAGGCTTGGACTTATTGGGCAATTTGGCAGAATTCTATTGGCTGAAGCAACAGTATGTCTAAAAATTCATTAATGAATATCAAGAAACAATCAGTTTTTCACCTTCGATGAAATTTATAAAGCCAGAAGCAAACTTAACACTTAAGGTAAACATGTGTCTTGCTTTGCCTGAGACAGTCCATGTTTCTACTGTTGACTGGCCCTCCCTTGCACTCTTAAAAGTACCCTGTTTTGGATGCTAAATTTTAATGATCACCCTGCTGAAATTTACCTGTGAGCTGGGCTCTTCAAAAAACCGTGCTCCATTTCAGAATTATCTTATACATAAGAAAGGGTTTAAACTCTCATGTAGGATAAAATGGTATGGAGACGCTTGCCGCTTGCAAAGAATAATGTACATGGAGTGAGTATTTCACATAGTAAAAATTACCTGTGCAAAAAGTTCCTGCCCCCCCCCTTTTTTTTTTACCTCCTGCTTAACCACACATTGCTGTAACTTATCCAAAAGGGGACACACTCACCTCTCTGCAAACAGCCGCAATCTGTGCTTCATCCATGCAGGTTTCTGTCACGACATCAGTAAGTGATCCCCCAGCAAGGTACTCCATTACCACAAACAATTCATCTCCCATCAGGTAGCTAAAATTATTATGAACACACAAAATACACTCACATTTTTATTTCACCACCACTCTGTGTTGAAGAATTCAAATGCCAGGCACCCTAATAACAAAACTAGAAAGTTGGAAGTTTTGAGAGCCAGGGAGAAAACTGGCAAGCTGAGAAAACAGCACAGAAAATTCACTGAGGGTCATTATGATTTTCCTGAGTGACTTGAAAGTTTGCCCCCAATTGTGACTTGAGTGTATACATAGACCATTCCAATTAAAATGACACTGTTTGGCAATAATTATTAGTCCTGTTTTACAGATGAAGAGATGGAGGCTTGGAGAAGCTACTCATCTAAGTTCACAGAGCTAGTAGGTGACAGAACTAGAATCTGAAGCCAAGGGTAACTAATTCCAAACCTTATGGCTTATCTTACCTGCCATGCTAGACTGACTTGAAACAGTATTTCCAAAAGCAGGGAAATATACCTGAGAAGTGGATTTTTATGAACATGTCCCCTATTACTAGGGCTGAAATCTAAAAATGTGTTATCTTTTCCCCAGTCTAAACAAACTTCAATATGGCACTAAGAAAGTCATCTATAATCCTCTATCTCCAATATAATCACTATTTTAATTTTTGTTTATTTTTCTAGTATTCTTCTTTCATTCACATATATGTAATTGCATAATGGTACAATATATAATTTTCTATTCTGCTTTCTGTTCTGCTATTTAACATCAACTCCAAAATTAAATGAGGTTTTAACACACTATCTGCCCATGAAAGACAGCATTTAAAATAAAAACTGATGTAAGTTTAGAAACCATGTAGTCAGGCACCCCTGTTAGTCAACACATTAATCACAACTCATTCCATTAATGTTGCTGCTTGTGTTCATTTATAATTAATACAAGCACCAGCAGCAATGTCCTTCATTTAACTGCTTTCTCTAACTTGCCAAGTGAGATATATGTAGAAAAAGGCCTGCTAAACTACAATGTGTTATTTTTTACCTCTCCTCCTCCTTCAAGCTTACTTTTCAACACTGACATTCTACTCAGTCTTAACTCAAGGGGCTAGCCCCCAACACCAGGAGACTTGAAATACTCATATTTACCTGTCTAAGAAATTAACTATGTTGGGATTCTTCAATTCTTTCATCACTAGAATTTCATTAATGATTAATTCCTTCTTTGGCTGTTTCTGTAAATTAATCTGTTTAATAGCAACCTATGATGGAAAGAGAAACAAGAAAAATCAGAACAAGTTTTCTAATTCTCTTAGAAAATTACAAACACCAATCAGGTAATAATTTAATTTACTGTGTATCTATTATATTATCAGTGAGCTTACTCACAGGTAGTACTTTTACTTCCACACTGGCAATGCACAATGCTCTGTAATACACAGAACCTAACTACTTTTGTATTTTCTCTAAACCTGATTAATCAGCCCAAGGTCATACCAATGCCAGGAATGAATCCTCTTTTCTTTCCAAGCTGGGAAAATAATTTTTAAAATATTTGGTCCTTTATGAAACTCAATGCATAATTCCTTCTTTTTTTCCCTATTAAGAAAAGTGCTACAAAATTACATAAAGTAATTTTTCCAATATATTCAACTGAAAAAAAGATTCCTACTGATTATTCACAGATGTGTCTAGTTTCTTCCTACACTAAAAGCTAATTGTAACACCCAAAGTATGAAAAAGAAACTACCTCCTGTCCCAATGCCACATCAGTAGCAGTGAAAACTGTACCAGAAGCCCTAGGGGGGAAAAAGACACAACCAGATTTAAGGTTTCTAAATCACTGTCATTTATATATCTAAAAACTTTATACTCAGAACAATTACAAAAGGATTAAAGTACACTTAAGACTTAAACATCTTTTATTTATCTGTTTATTTCGAGAGAGGGAGAGAGCGCACACACACCAACATAAGTGAGCACGAGCCGGGGAGGGGCAGAGTGGGAGAGAGAGAGGATCCCAAGCAGGCTCCGTGCTGTCAGTGAAGAGCCCGACCAGGCTCAACCCCATGACCATAAGATCATGACCTGAGCTGAAATCAAGAGTAGGACGTTTAACCAACTGAGCCACCCATGCACCCCAAGATTTAACATGTTTATTTTTTATTTATTTTTTAAAAAAATTTTTTAACGTTTATTTTTGAGACAGAGAGAGACAGAGCATGAACGGGGGAGGGTCAGAGAGAGAGGGAGACACAGAATCTGAAACAGGCTCCAAGCTCTGAGCAGTCCGCACAGAGCCCGACGCGGGGCTCGAATTCACGGACCGCGAGATCGTGACCTGAGCCGAAGTCGGACGCTTAACCGACTGAGCCACCCAGGCGCCCCTATGACTTAACATGTTTAAACAGGAGTAAAAGCAAAACAAAAGGGGGAAAAGTAAGAAAAAGGTAATCCCTGTGGCCAAAACTTATGTTAGAAATTTGTCATAAAAAGAAAGATAAAAGTGATAGATACTCATGGATCCATTTCCCTGCTTACGAAACAAAAAAACTACAAATAAATTTTTAATGTCCTTGTGTGCACTTTACAAAGGCATCCTCCTTTCTCCCAAAAGTAGTCTGTATTTGATGTGCACCATTTCCAAGCACATTCCTACATTTTTAATTATAAAGGACATAGGTGTGTATCACTATAAAATACATTTAACATAGTTTTTAAATTTCTTATTAAGGGTTTCATTTATAGATTTTTCTGCAATTTTTAAAAAATTTTTTAAATGTTTATTTTTGAGGGAGAGAAAGAGCATGAGCAGGGGAGGGACAGAGAGAGAGGGAGGGAGAGGATCCAGAGCAGGCTCTGCACTAGCTAATAGCAGAGTTGCCTGATGGGGAGCTCAAACTCACAAACTGTGAGATCATAATGTAAGCTGAAATTGGACGCTTAACCAACTGAGCCCCCATGGTGCCCCATGTGATTTAACGTTAATTCAACATTGGATTTGGGATAGGTGTTATTCATTCATAATAATAATTATTTATATTATTCAATATAATTTATCCATTATCATGCTCAAGAATATTAAGATGATTTTCAATTTTTGTTATTAAACCAGTGATGCAACTAAATTTAGTTGTGTTTGTTAAAATAATTTAGACAGAGAGTATAAGCAGGGGAGAAGGGCAGAAGGAGACAGCGAATCTTAAGTAGGCTCCACGTTTAGTGAAGAGCCCGACATGGGGCTTGATCCCACTACTCTGGGATCATGCCCCTAAATTTAGCTTTTCTTTTTTTTTAAGTTTATTTATTCTGAGAGAGAGACAGAGAGAGAGAGAGAGAGAGAGAGAGAGAGAGAGAGAGAGAGACAATGTGTGCACACAAGTGGGGGAGGGGAAGGGGAAGAGAAAGAAGGAGAGAGAGAATCCCAAGCAGGCTTCCAGCTATCGGTGCAGAGCCCCATGAAGGGCTGGAACCCACAAACCCTGAGATCATGACCCGAGTTAACATCAAGTCACTCACTCAACCAACTGAACCACCCAGGCACCACTTAAATTTAACTTTTAAAAAGAAATTCATATATACAAACAGATTCATAAGTAAGTTTCAAAAAAGACTTAAGTTCTCTTTCTAAATTCACAGAATACTTTTCCAGTGATTAATAACATTAAAAATTGAAGATGGTTGGGGCACCTGGGTAGCTCAGTTGGTTAAGCATCTGACTTCCACTCAGGTCATGACCTCACAGTTCCGTGAGTTTGAGCCCCATATTGAGCTCTGTGCTGACAGCTCAGAGCCTGGAGCCTGCTTCAGATTTTGTGTCTCCCTCTCTCTCTGCCCTTCCCCCACTCATGCACACGCACTCTCTCTCTCAAAAAATAAACATTAAAAAAAATTAAAAATTTAAGATGGTCATTTGCTCCCAAGCAACAGAAAAAAAGTGTAGTTTAAACAAAATTTTTTTTGGCATTTATTTTTGAGAGAGACTGTGAGCAAGTGGGGGAGGGGCAGAGAGAGAGAGAGGGAGATACAGAATCCAAAACAGCTCCAAGGCTCTGAGCTGTCAGCACACAGCCCGATGCAGGGCTGGAACCCACGGACCGCAAGATCATGATGAACCGAGCCAAAGTCGGTGCTCAACCGACTGAGGAGTCCCAAGTATAGTTTAAAAATACAACTTACTGGGGGCAGCTGGGTGGCTCAGCCAGTTAAGCGCCAGCCTTCAGCTCAGGTCATGATCTCACAGTTTGTGGGTTTGAGCCCCGCATCAGGCTCTGTGCTGACAGCTCAGAGCCTGGAGCCTGCTTTGGATTCTGTCTTCCTCTCCCTCTGCCCCTCCCCCGCTTATGCTCTCTTTCAAAAATAAACATTAAAAAAAATGTAAAAATGACAAATTACTGGACAAAATCAGGGTATCAGACTCAAAAACCAATATTCAGTGATGTGATTAAATACATGCTTTTATTGCTTATAATCTTGTAGTAAATGTTCTTATTATCTTTTAAATGTATTTGATGGGCAGGGCAATTTCCCCATCTAATCTCTTAACAACCAATGGGAAATAACATTCAAGAAAAAGCAATGTAAGATTATTGCTAAATGGCACAAGTTTTTAGTAGCATGTAGAAATAAATGCACTACTTACAAGAATACCACTCACAGAATACTGTAAGTGTTCAATGTCAACAGGCAAAAAAAAAGAGGTATCATACTGTATACCCAAGAATTATTAAATATTGTATAATATATTCATGAATACTTACCCTTGCCCAATTTTTTCATATCTTGTGTATTTTTTCTTAGGGTCACCTATGCTCACAATAGTTCCTATTTTAAACAAAAAACAAACAAAACACTGGAAACTCAGTCAAGTATTTTAAATTTATAAACTAATTCCATCATTATTCCTAATAAACTACTGATTTTAGAACATTAGCTTTCAAACATAACACTAAATTTTAAAAATAATGTATGTTTCAAAAGCAAAACACTAATGAAACTTATCAGAAGCAAGAACATATTATTTACATTAGGTTGGACCTCCTAACCAATGTCTTAATTATCCTATCACTTTCTCAAAAATAAACACACTTTAAAATGACCAACTGTGTTAGTCTGCCTAAGAATGTAAGAGGTTTTCAGGATGTGGGAGATTCAGTCTTAATTGGAAAATTCTTGGGTAAGGATGAGTATCCTTTAATACACTGAAATGTATTAAACTAATGATAAGTTATGAAACTACTTACTATCAGAAATAATACATAAATGATATCCAAGTGAATAAACCTAAATGGCTTTTCTGACTCTTCCCATATATCTTCTACCTTCTAATATATTTAGAAAGCCACTTATTACTATAAAGATTACTTTCGTATGAACTAATCATATATCTGTTTTAGGAAGGTTCACAAAGTCACAACTAATGAACAGTTTTAAAATCAGGATTTGGATATAAAACTAATTTATATTCTTACTATCATTAAGTCAAAACATGAGAAAACCACACAAAGTCTTCACTTGCTTAAGGTAAAAGGAGATAGGATCATATCAAGGAAACTCACACAAATAATCCAATTTTTTTTTTTTTTAAATTTTTTTTTCAACATTTTTTATTTATTTTTGGGACAGAGAGAGACAGAGCATGAACAGGGGAGGGGCAGAGAGAGAGGGAGACACAGAATCGGAAACAGGCTCCAGGCTCTGAGCCATCAGCCCAGAGCCTGACGCGGGGCTCGAACTCCCGGACCGCGAGATCGTGACCTGGCTGAAGTCGGACGCTTAACCGACTGCGCCACCCAGGCGCCCCACAAATAATCCAATTTTATATAGGTACCCAATCTTAGGTCTAGAGCTACTATAGCTGTAGTATTTTTCCTTGATCCCTCTCTATATAAAGTGCTCTTTATAACTACAGCTGTTGTAGACTTGCGACCAGACGTTACTGCTACCCTCTCCCTGGCACTGTGTACATTATTTCCAATGGTTGATTCAGGCCAATGGCAGCTGATGGATTTAAAGGGAGAAGAGAAAAAAAATATATTTAATGTTTACACATATATCTATACAGGAATGCCATATTGTTTAGTTATTTGGGAACATTTTGTATTTTCATACTGAGAAGCTAGAAGTATGCATAAACATAGACAAATTTCTTTCAATAAGGTCTCTAATCATGAGCCTTAGATTTGGCCCTTTGGGAAAAAGTACTGCTCCCAAAGGTACTGACCATTGCAAAGACATTACTCAATAGTCAACACATAATAAACAAGCAAATTAGAGTATGACTGGCTTCAGGAGATTTTAATTAAAGCTACTGTTCCTAGAAGAAAACTATTTTTTATGTCTTAAGCCAAAATATAAGGTATAAATTAAAACCCATCTGAGCCAAATGTTTCAAGAACTATTAGCAATTTAAGAATAATGTAAAATGTAGGTAACATACTTAATTTCTCCATAATCTCTTCATCTGTCATTTTGGTCTTCTTTTTCTGTTTGTCAGAAGACTTGGCACCACTATCAACATTAGAATCACCAACTGGTGCAGGAATAGGGTCAATTACAGACCGTGTATAAATCTGCAGAGAGAGTCAATAATGGAGATCTGAGGAAAAATACTTTTAGGTATTCTTACTGGCACACTATTCAGTTCTTTGACTTAAGATACATTTTTTGTTTTTATTTTATTTTCATTTTAGAGAGAGTGAGAAAGCATTCACAAGCAAGCAAGGGAGAGGGGCAGGGGGAGAGAGAACCTTAAGCAGGCTCCAGCATGGAGCCCAATGCAAGATCGTAACCTGAGCCAAAATCCAGTCGGTTGCTCAGCCGACTGAGCCACCCAGGTGCCCCTCAATTCTTTGATTTCTAACCAAAACTAATTTTCTCCAGTTGTTCTAAACAATGAGAATATTTTCAGATTTGTCTTAGTAACTACTAATTCTCACAAAAACTTTTACCCAAAGATGATTTCTACTATTTCATTTTAAGCAGCCAATTCTAGGAGGTCAACAAAGAAATCAGAGGCCTCTCTCATTAGATCAGGATCCAGTGGCAGTCCTCAGAGTCCTTCCTGCCAAGTGTGCCAGCGTTCCACAACACGGCACCTTCCCCACACTTTCCCTTGTGCTAGTACAGGGGGAGGCAAAGGACTCTTTCTGCCTCTGTCTGAGGTCATTAAATTCTCCCATATCCGGTAGGGAATTTCACTCACAGCAGCCTCCTGAATGACATCAAGACCTTGAGAGAAATGTAAAATGGGAGATGATGTACACAATTTGGGTAAGAAGTTAAGAGTTAGGTTTTAGATACAGTAGTTATCTGCATTGAAATAAACAGAGAAAGGGAAATAGATGAATTCTCTGGAAGAGAAGGTGTAATATAGAAAGAAAAAACAATGAGTATTTTAACTTTTAAGGAAGTCACTCAATTTAAGTTTTCAATAAAAAATCAGTTTTTTGATGAGTGGATTTTAGGTAAAGATCTCCTAGTCAAATTTCCCCACACTGAGGGCTTTTGAAAATTCATCACTGGAAGTCAAATACAGACTGCCTTTTTTTTTTTTTTTAAACACACATGCCCAGACACCCACAGTCCAATTAATAATCAGACACGCACTGATTTTGTATGATCCGGTCGTGGGGCAATAACAGGAGGGGCAGCCTCTTCATCATCATCATCTTCCTCTGTTACTACTGCTGATGTTTCTGACCCCTTGGTATTCAGCTGTATTAATCACATGAGCAAAGTAAGGAAGATACATCAACTACAACAATATGTTAAAATAGGACTCTCTTTTTAACATACTTGAAAAAATGTATTTCTTTAACACCTCATTTCAAAATGATAAAACCTCACTGGTTCTAATATAATCACTTAAAGAGTAAAGGCAATTCTGTAACTTACAGAAATTGAGTTTATGAAATAAATGTTTACAGTAAATATCAAGTTTTCTTAAAAGAAAATTTATACCTTTTATATGAAGAATTTTACACCCTTTAAACAAGTCCTAAAAGGAAATAATCACTTTATTTGTTAAGACCAAAAACAAAGATCCTATAGGCTTTACATAAGTCAGAGTCATTTTTGGTCATTTTAAACAGCCAGATTATCACCATAAAAAATGGTGGCTAATCAAATAAAGGAAGATGATAACCTTTATACAGAGTTTATTATTATATGCCAGATATGTGCTAAGTAGGTACTTTACATATTAACTTATTTAGTCTTCACAACTCTAGGAGACTGTTTCTTCCCAATTGAGGAAATTCTATTTACTTAATATGGCTTCCTTATTTGCTTAATCAAGCATCTAGCTTAAAACATATTTAAAATAAATAAATAAATAAATAAATAAATAAATAAATAAATAAATAAGACATGTTAAGTAGTTCTTTTTTTTTTGGTGGCTGTAATTTATTTTAGAAAGCAAAATAAAAACTGAGATTTGTTTTTGGTAACTTAAGTTAGAAAAAGAGTTACAAGAAGTAACGTATTAACTTACTCCTGGTGTTCCAGAAGGGAAGCCATCTTTCTCTGAATGTGGAACAGAAAATAATGCTAAGTCAACAAACTCAAAAAATAAAACAACTTCTATATAATAAAGGAAGAAAATACAAAGCAGAGCAAGTAAAATGTTCTTAGACTGATTTCAAGTTGAATTAAGTCTTCAGAAAAATGACAGTATCAATATTCAAATAAGAATTTACACAAGATTGTGCTAAAAAAATCTCAAATCTTAATGGAACTGCAAATTTACTAAAAATTACTGATGTATATACTTCAAATGGGTGAATTTTATAGCATGTGAACTATGATTTTAATAAAGTTATTAAAAACATATCTGAAACTAAACTTGTCAAAGTGTAATTAAAATAAAACAAATTTATTCATAGCAATACTTTCCTCAGTAAACTATCAGAAACTTAAAGCTACTATTCAGACAATGGCAGTTGTACAAAGGGAAATTTTTTTTTTAATTTTTTTTTACTATTCTTGAGAGAGAGAGAGAGAGAGAGAGAGAGAGAGAGACAGAGCACGAGTGGGGGAGGGGCAGAGTGGGACAGAGACACAGAATCTGAAACTGCTCCAGGCTCTGAGCTGCAAGCACAGAGCCAACACGGGGCTCGAACCCACAAACCACGAGATCAGGATCTGAGCGGAAGTTGGAGGCTCAACCAAGTGAGCCACCCAGGCACCCCAAGGAAAATTCTTTTTTTAATGTTTATTTATTTTTGAGACAGAGGGAGAGAGACAGAATGAGCAGGGGAGGGGCAGAAAGGCAGGGAGACAAAGATTCAAAGCAGGCTTCAGGCTCTGAGCTGTTAGCACAGAGCCCCACTCGGGGGCTTGAACTCACCAGCTCCAAGATCATGACCTGAGCGGAAGTTAGACGCTTAACTGACTGAGCCACCCAGGTGCCCCAGGAATATGCTTTCTTTTTGATCAAAATTTATGTCAAGAATTTTCCTTTGGGGCGCCTGGGTGGCTTAGTTGGTTAAACCTCTGACTTCAGCTCAGGTCATGATCTCACGGCTCATGTGTTGATCTGTGCTAACAGCTCAGAGCCTGGAAACTGCTGCTGATTCTGTCTCCATCTCTCTCTGCCTCTCCCCCGCTCATGCATGGTTTCTTTCTCTCTCTCTCTCTCTCAAATATAAATAAACATTAAAAAAAAATTTTTTTTAAAATGAGAAAGCATATTCCTGAAGGCAAAACACAGTTCATTAACATTAAATGTCAAGGGGCGCCTGGGTGGCGCAGTCGGTTAAGCGTCCGACTTCAGCCAGGTCATGATCTCGCGGTCCATGAGTTCGAGCCCTGCGTCGGGCTCTGGGCTGATGGCTCAGAGCCTGGAGCCTGTTTCTGATTCTGTGTCTCCCTCTCTCTCTGCCCCTCCCCCGTTCATGCTCTGTCTCTCTCCGTCCCAAAAAAATAAATAAACGTTAAAAAAAAAAAAATTAAAAAAAAAAAACATTAAATGTCAAAATATTCATTCTGGAGTTTAGAAAAGCAAGTTTTGTTTTGTTTTACTTTTCAAAAGGCCCAGGGAAATTTACATTTTTTATACATATGCATATGTAATAATATATAATAATATGTGAGCACATTATGCATATATTAACATGTTATTTAACATATATTAATATATTACCATTATAAATTAACATAATATACAAAACATACTTATATATTATATAAATAAGTGTAACTTATAAATGTGATTATATTAAAGGTATATATTTAATGTGACTTTAACATATATATTAAAGATATATATAGGGTGAAAAGAATATACCATTTTCTGGTCAAACACTGATTTAAAAAAATACTAATTTACACAGACTTACTAGCTGACACAAAAGTTCCAGGGACAAGTCTGACCTTTTGCTAAGGATAAAAAGGTCGAGATCTAGGTAAAAAAGTCAAGATCATTTGGCCAAGTGGTCTCTATTTCTTCCTTGAGCATAGCCCTTATTTCTGTAAAAATGCAATCAAATTAAGTACAATTAATTAAAACTACATGGGTGAATTTTAGCTCAATCATGTTTTTAAAAAGTACATGTATGGAGGTGCCTGGGTGGCTCAGTCAGCTAAGCGTCTGACTTTGTCTCAGGTCATAATCTCTCGGTTTGTGAGTTTAAGCGCTGCGTCGGGCTCTGTGCTGAGATGACAGCTCAGAGCCTGGACTCTGGGCTTCAGATTCTGTGTCTCCCTCTCTCTTGGCCCCTCCCCCATTTGCATTCTGTCTGTCTCTCTCAAAAATAAATAAAACATTAAAAAAATTTTTTTTAAATTAAAAAAATTTTAAAAAGTACATGTATGACTTTAGGGGTCAGAGAAACATATTAAATGACTCCCTGGGGATGTAATTAGCAAAATCCATTGGAGGAAATAGGACCCATGATCCTGTTTCTTCAACAAATAAAATGCAAGGAAAAGAGAATCTAAGAATAAGTGTGAAGAAGCCTAAATATCGAAAGAGATTCAAAAGATACAGTGATGTATGGACTTTATTCTGATCCTGATTTGAACAAATAAACTATTTTTAAAAATCCACTATACGCCAATTCTTACCAAATGATTTTAATTCCAAGGTATAAAATCTTTAAGTTCTAATGCTTATTTTATATTCATATATTTTTGAACCAATTTCAAATTTTTGAATGACTTAAACATTTTTTTACTTCATAGTCTGTGTGTTTAATATAGGAAAACAACCCTCCTCCTGTCCCACTGACAATAAATATATTTCTAGTATGAACATGCCTATAAATCAGCATCTTTCTCTTCTATTGCTGGGAGTCATTCAAAAGCAGTGACAAGGAAAAACAAGCAATAGGCCAAAACATCCACTTTTGTCAAAACTAAGAGAATAGCATACTCCCCAGACTCCAAATTATGCATGAGAGCTGCTCCAATCAGTTTACAAAAGGCAGTTCTAGAGCAGGGGAAAAAGTAGAGACAAGAACCATAGCTTAGGTTTTTATTTTTCCAGAAGCAATCTTTTTATCTAGGTGTGCTTCAAAATTCTGCAATCCCATTTGAATCAGCCTTTTACCATTGCTGGACATCTTACCAGGAGGAGTAAAGCTCAGATATTTCTGCTTCACCGTGTTGGAGTCATAGAACTTTAAGACATCCAGCACGGCCTGAGGATTCTTCTTTTGCTCTAGTTTGGTGATATTGGAGGTCTGTAATAATCGAGCCCACTGTTCTGGCATGCCCTAACAAAAAAGATATTAAGAAATAAGTGGTTTTGAGTTGCTCTAATAAAATCAACTTCCAGAGGAAAATGACAAGATACATAAAAAACAAGTCAATCTACATAACTGCAGGCCTGACTAAATTGTAGGTCTTGTTTTTCTAAAGGTCAATTTTTCTAAATCTATTTTGCATAATTTTAACTAATGAGCTCAGCTCCCTAGAAGAAAGATACATCCAACCACAAACACTTTCATAAGAGAAAAGCACTAAAAGTTCACAGTTAACATGTGGACAGAAAAGTTAACTTGAAACATAAATGATGCAAGGAAAGGCTTAAGTGCAGGAACATAAACGAGTCCCAATCTGGTAAACTTACAGTGAATTCTCCAGTAACTGCATCAAAGCCAACATGAATGGTGTGCTCAAAATCAGATGGAGGAGAAATTTCTGGCCGTTCCTTTTCTTTCTTCTTACTTCCTAGAGGGCATTAAAAAAAGAATCAGTCTATTTAAACAAGATTAATAAAGGTACTCATAATCAGGTTTTCCCCCAAACCAGATTAGGAACAAAGTTATTCTAGAAGAGACTTCCCCTAAAGACACTGGCTGATAGAAAACTGATAAAAGAAGTAAAGTAACCTATTCTGTCATCAAGCAGAGGTGGGGACAACCAGACAATGGCCTAATTAAAGAGGTACAAAGACTGACCCAGCACTGGGCCTGAATAAAAGAGCACAGGGCAGAAGACACAGCCCTTTAGAACACTGGTTCTCATAAAAGCCTACACTTCAGTTCACTGAGCAAACTAGAAAACAATGTCTATTTCCATCAGGCTATCTTCATCCCAAAAGAACTTAATATTATTATGATGGTATAGAGAAAGAGTCTATGCGCATGTCTCTTGTGCAACACTAACCCTTCCTTTTTATAAGGTTAATAACTGTTACATCTTAACACTTTCCAGTGTTTCTGTGGTTGTACCAATTATTTTTGCTACATTTCTGACACACATCAGTAATATTCTCTGTAATTTAGGGCGCTTGGGTGGCTCAGGTGGTTAAGTGTCAGACTTTGGCTCATGTCATGATTTCATGGTTCGTGGTTCAAGCCTCGTGTCAGCCTCTGTGCTGACAGCCCGGAGCCTGGAACCTGCGTTGGATTCTGTGTCTCCCTTTCTCTCTGCCCCTCCCCCACTCATGCTCTCTCAAAAATGAAAAAATGTTAAAAAAAATATTCTCTATAATTTAAACACATCTGTTCTTCCCTACCCCTGCCACCCCCCCCACCTCCCACCTGCCTTGCTCTCATATCCTGCTTTAATCTGCAGTTTATGCCTAGGCTTCTGGCCTAGCTATTGTCCTAGGACATTCCTAAACTTTTACCCTGTGCTAGAATCTATTTTCTGGATTATTCTGTTTCCTTCTTCTTAGTTTACCCCTTGATAATTTTTGACTATATATATTTAGGTTGAAAATGTCCCCCCCCCCCCGTGGAATTTCTTCTAATTTCCAGCGTTGCTATTTAGAAGGCCAATGCCATTCTGAACCACTGTGGAAAATCAACTATCCAAATATGCCTGAGTCTATTTCTAGATGCGCAACTCTGTTGCAATGATCTCTTTACCTTTATGCCAATACCAGCCTGCCTTGACTACTGTAGTGTAAAAATAAACACTTGAAACTACATAGTATAAGCCTTGCCACTTTTTCCTTTTTCAAAGTTGTTTGGCTATTCTAGGTCCTTTGCAATTCCATGCAAATTTTACTTAAGTTTTTAAATGTCTATTTAAAAAAATTTTTTTTAAATGTTTTTAATGTTTTTATTTATTTTTGAGACAGAGAGAGACAGAGCATGAGCAGGGGAGGGGCAGAGAGAGAGGGAGACACAGAATCCGAAGCAGGCTCCAGGCTCCGAGCTGTCAGCACAGAGCCCGACGCGGGGCTCGAACCCACAGACCGTGAGATCATGACCTGAGCTGAAGTCAGACGCTTAACCGACTGAGCCACCCAGGCACCCTAAAAATTTTTTAAAATGTTTTATTTTAGGGGCGCCTGGGTGGCTCAGTCGGTTGAGCGTCCAACTTCGGCTCAGGTCATGAACTCAGTCTGTGAGTTTGAGCCCCACATCAGGTTCTGTGTTGACAGCTCGGAGCCTGGAGCCTGCTCTAAATTCTGTCTTCCTCTCCCTCTACCCCTCCCCCATGCTTGCACTCTGTCTCTCTCTCAAAAATAATGGAATAATCATTTTTAAAAAATGTTTTATTTTATTTTTGAGAGAGAGAGAGAGCAAGCAGGGGAGATGCAGAGATAGAGGGAGACAGAGGATCTGGAGTGGGCTCCGTGCTGACAGCATAGAGCCCGATGTGGGGCTCAAACTCACCAACTGTGAGATCACGCCCTAAGTCAAGTGGGACACTCAACCAACCGAGCCACCCAGGCGCCCCTATTTATTTTTTATTTTTGAGAGAGAGCACAGTGCACATGCGTGTGAGTGGGGTAGGGGCAGACAGAAAGGGAGAGAGAGAATCCCAAGCAGGTTCCCAGCTATCAGCCAGAGCCTGACACAGAGCCTGATCTCAAAACCATGGCATCATGACCGGAGACAAAATCAAGAGCCAGAGGCTTAACCATCTGAGCCACCTAGGCATTCCCGTGTGCAAATTTTAGGACGAGCCTGATAATTTCTACAGAAAATCCTCCTCAGATTTTGATTGGAATTGCACTGAATCTACAGATCAATTCAGGGAGAACTGATTTCTTAACAATATTGAATCTTTTAATTGATGAAAAACAGCAAATCTCTCCATTCATTTAGGACTTCTTTAACTTCTCTCAGCAATATTTCAGTTACCAGTGTATAGATGTCACTGCTTCTGTCAGATTTCTGCCTCAGTATTTAAAAATTTCTGTTGCAATTGCAATAGTACAACTTTTTATTTATTTATTATATAACTCCAGGCATTGGTGGCTTTAATGGCAAAGCCAGTTAGTGAAGGAGTGTTCTTATAATGCAAGATACTAGCACTTACTGAACTTTGAAAAGGTTTTCTGGTTAACTGTGATAGTATGTTTTACCAGTGAAAAATACTCTTTCTCTCCTGCCAAGGCACCTTTATGTAAAAGCACTTAGTCAGAGGTCACATTTTTTTTTTTAAAGTAAACTCTATCCCCAACATGGGGCTCAAACTTGTGACCCCAAGATCAAGAGTCACATGTTCTAGTGACTGAGCCAGCCAGGTACCCCACAAATGGTACAGCTTTTTAAATTTGGTTTTCAACTGTTCATTGACAGCACAGAGAAACCCTGATATAGAGCTTATACCTGGAACTTTACAATGTCTACTTTTTAGTTCCAGTGACAGCTTTGTAGCTATTACAGGATTTCATATTAAAATTCAATCATGTTTTTGGTGAATAAAGGTTTACTTCTTTCTCATTCTGACATCCTTTCATCTCTTTTTCTTATCTTACCCCACTGGCTACAACCTCTAGTACACTGTTGGTCTTAAAGGAAAAACATTCTTTTTTTTTCACAATTAAGTTTGACACTAGTGTAAGTTTTTTCAAAGATGCTCTTTTTATCAGGTTAAGGGCATTTCCTTCTATTCCAAGTTTGATGAATGTTTTTATCAGAAACAAATATTATATTCTGTCAAATGCTTCTTCTGTAACTACTGAGATGAGCATGTTTTATCTTTCTTATTTTGTTAATATAATAAATTACATGGACTGATTCCCAAACGTTGCACCAACCCTGCATTCCTGAAATGATATCCACCTGGACAGTATGTACTATTACGCTTTTCATATACTGTGAGATTCTAATTGCTAAAATCTTGCTAAGATTTTCCATCTATGTTAATGAGAAACATTGGTATGTCGCTTTCTTTTTTGTGATATCTTTGGTTGGGGCATCGGAGTAACGCTGGTCTCATAAAATAAGTTGGGAAGTATTCCTTCTCATTCAATTTTCTGGAAGATTATGTAGAAATGTTGACATTTCTTCCTAATGTTTGGTAGAATTCACCAATGGAGCCATCTGGGTCTGACATTTTCTTTGTGGACAGTTAATAACTACAAACTAAATTTTCCTAAGAGATAGTGTTTTTAGGTTACCCATTTCTTCTTGAATGAATTTTGAAAATTTGTGTTTTTCAAGAAATTTACCCACTTTATATAACATGTTGAATTTGTTACCTATCATTTTTAGTATCTGTAAAAATGCCACCTCTTAGGGCTCCTGGGTAACTCAGTCGGCTGAGCATCTCTTGGTCTCAACCCAGGTCATGATCTCATGGTTCATGGGATCGAGCCCTGCATCCAGCTCTGCACAGACAGTGCAGAACCTACTTGGGATTCTCTCTCTCTGCCCTTCCCCCCTACTTGCTCTCTGAGTAAGTAAACATTAAAAAAAATTGTTTTTAAATGCCACCTCTTTCTTTCTCAATGTTGGTAATTTGTGTCTTCTCTCCCCACCCTACTCACCATTATGTCTGCCTAGAGGTTTATTCATTTAATTGATATTCTCAATAAGTCAGCTTGTGGTTTCACTGATTTTTCTATTTTATTGATCTCCACTTTAATTTTTGTTACTTCTTTTCTTCTACTACTTTGGATCTCACTCACTCTTCCCTTCTAGTTTAATAAAACAGCTTTGCTTAAGTCGTTGATTTGAAATCTTTTTCTTTTCTCATATGGGTGTTTAGTGGCATAAATTTTCCTCTAAGTATTATCTTAGCAGCATCATACAGATACTGATGCTTTGAATTTTCATTCTGTTTAATATACTTCCTAAATATCTTTTGAGTTCTTTATTTAGAAGTGGGTTTTTTTTGTTCTTATTTTACTTTTGAAATATTTCCAGAAATTTCTCTGTTACTGATTTTTAATTTAATTATATTGTGGGCACAAATATACTTCATGTGATTTAAATTCTTCTGAATTGTTAGGTTTTAAAAATCTCCCTAGAATATGATCTCAGGATGTGTTCTGTGTTCACTTAGAAAAGAATATGTATTCTGCTGGGTGGAGTGTTCTATAAATGTCAGCTGGTCAAGGTGATTGATAAGTTTTAGCACTTTTCTATCTATTTGCTCTATCAATTATTGATAAAAGTATCCTGGAATCTCCAACTGTAAGTGTACTTATCTATTTCTCCTTAAAATTCTATCTGTTTTTGCCTCATGTATTTCAAATATTATTAAGTGCATAAATGTTTACATCTATTATATCCTCTTGATGAACTGACATTATACCATTATAAAATAACCTATTTCTTACCCTTATCCCTTAAATCTTTAGAGCAGTATTTTTTGCTCTATAGTCTACCTTATCTAACATCAGTCAGTACAGGTTTTCTTTTCACCATTAGCATACTTTAAAAATCCAAAGCAGGCTCCAGGCTCTGAGCTGTAAGCACAGAGCCCGATGCAGGGCTTGAACTTGTGAACCGTGAGATCATGACCTGAGCTGAAGCTGGATGCTTAACTGCTACCCAGGCGCCCCTAACAAACTCTGCTTTTATTTTTTTTTTTCAACGTTTTATTTTTTTAATTTTTTTTATTTTTGGGACAAAGAGAGACAGAGCATGAACGGGGGAGGGGCAGAGAGAGAGGGAGACACAGAATCGGAAACAGGCTCCAGGCTCCGAGCCATCAGCCCAGAGCCTGATGCGGGGCTCGAACTCACGGACCGCGAGATCGTGACCTGGCTGAAGTCGGACGCTTAACCGACTGCGCCACCCAGGCGCCCCCAAACTCTGCTTTTAAATTGGGGTGTCTAGACCAGTTACAATTAATGTGATTATCTATACAGCTGGGTTTAAACCCACTATTCTATTATTTGTTTTCTAATGGTCTCTATTCTTTGTTTACATTTTCCTCTTTTTCTTCTTTTGGATTAACTAAGTATTTTTTATAATTTCTTTTTATCTCCTTTGTTGTTGTTGTGTTGTTTAAATAGCTTCATACCCAGTGCAGAGCCCATCATGGGGCTTGAACGCACAACGCTGAGGTCAAGACCTGAGCTGAGATCAAGAGCCGGACATTTTAACCGACTGAGCCACCCAGAGCCCCTCCTTTGTTGGTTTTTTAAGTGGTAACTCTTTATATGCCATAAAGTTAATCTGGGTTTTATTTATATATAGAGTTGTGCAACCATCACTGCAATCCAACCGTGGAACATTTTCATCATCCCTAAAAGAAACCTTGTACTCATCAGCAATCACTACCCATTAATCCCTCTCCCCCTACCAAGCTCTACACAACCACTAATCTTGGTCACTACACATTTGCCTATTCTGGCCATTTCATATAAATAGGACCACATGGGGGCACCTGGGTGGCTCAGTTGGTTAAGCGTCTGACTCTTGGCTCAGCTTAGGTCATGAACTAGCAGTTTCCTGAGTTCGAGCCCTGTGATGGGCTCTGCACTGATAGTATGGAGCCTGCCTAGGATTCTGTCTCCCTCTCTGCCCTTCCCCTACTTGTGCTGTCTCTGTCACTCTCAAAAGAAACAAACTTAAAAAAAGAAAAAGGACCACACAACATGTGTGTACATGGCTTTTACTTAGTTTCTGAGGTTGATCTGTGATAGAATGTATCAGTACTTCGTTTCTTAAACACTTGATTATTTTTTCAGAGATTTAGACAAGAAAAAACATTTTCAGTGATTTTCATTCCTTTATGCAGATCCACATTTCCATCTGACAACATCTTCTTTCTGCCTGAATGATTTGGTTTAACATTTCTTACAGTGCAGGCCTGCTGGTGATCAATTCTTTCAGCCTTTACACATTTAAAAAAGCCTGTTTCCCCTTCACTTTTGAAAGATACGCTGACAAGACAGAGAATTCCAAGTTAACAGACTTTTTTCTTTCAGTACTTTAAAGATATTGCCCCATGTCTTCTGGGATGCACCATTACTTCCATAAAGTCCGCTGTCATTTTTTGTTCCTATACATGTGTGTCTTTTCTTTCTGGCAGCTATTTTTTCGGCTTACAACAGTAAGCTTTTTTGTTTTTTAACAGACTTCATTTTTTAGAGAAGTTTTAGGTTCATAGAAAATTGAGCCAAGGTCTGAAAGCTTTTAAGATTTTCTCTTTATTATTGGTTTTAAACAATTTGATTATGTGCCAGGGTGTAGTTTTCATCATATTTTTTGTGCCTGGAATTCACTATCTTCTTGAATCTATGGGTTTATAATTTTCATTAAATTTGTAAAGTTTTCAGCCACTTTTTAAAAAGTACTTTTTTTTTTGTTTCCCCCTCCCATTCTTTGGAGACTTCAATTACACTTGTATCAGGTCTGCATGAAGTTATCCCACAGCTATTCACTTTTGTTTCAGATTTCTCCTCTTTCGTTTTATTTTTAAAAAATATTTATTTTGGGAGACAGCATGCATGCACAGTCGTGCACATGAACAGGGGAGGGGCAGATAGAGAGGAGACAGAGAGAACCTCAGCAGAGAGCCCGATATGGGGCCTGAACCCACAAACTGTGAGATCATGACCTGAGCTGAAATCAAGAGTCAGATGCTTATTAACATACTGGGCCACCCAGGTGCCCCTCTCTAAAATATCGTTGTAGATGGTTTCTATTGCCATGGTCTTCAAATTCACTAATCTTTTCTTCTGCAAGCCTAATCTGTGATTCTTATCCCTTGTATTTTCCATCTCTAAAATTTTTTTCTTTATCTTCCATCGCTACTTCTAAATATGCTGAATCTTTCTTTTGGGTTCTTGAACATATAGAATATAATTATTTCCATGTCCTTGCCTACTAATTCTATCATCTGTGTCATTTCTGGATTGATTTTACTCATTATGGGTCTTTGCATGCCTGGAAAATATTGACTGGATGGCAGACATCAAAAATTTTCCGTGGTAGGTACCTGATATTTTTGTATTCCTATCAATATTGGTGAGCTTTGTTTTGAGACACACATAGGTGATTCTAAGCTGCTAACTTATATAGGAAAGAAACAAATTTAGAAAGAGTTGATCCTTTTAGGAATTAAAGTTTTGTTAGGCAAAATTGGAGCAACATTAAATCTAGAGTTAATTCTGTCCCATTACTGAGGCAAGACCTCTCTATGTTTCTTATTCTGAATGGTGGGACTAGGAAATATTCTGGGCCCTGTGTGAGCACTGAGGACAGCTTCCTCTTATCATTTCCAGTGGCTGCTTTTTCCACCTCCGGGTACTTATCTCACATGCATGTGCTACTGAAGACTCAATGGGGATCTCTACAGATCTTTCTCCCTCTCTGGTGTGTGTATACAAACTAGCTGCCTTGACATCTCCCAGCTCCCAGCTGTTTCTTAGCTCTAGGAGACCACCTAATTGTCCCTCCCTGTGCTGCAGCCTGGGAACTCTTGCCAGGAAGTAAGCTGGATCAATTGTAGGGCTCACCTCAATCATTTCCTATCTCTTAGGGATTGCTTTTCTTCATTATTTGATGGACAATATCATGAAAACCGCTGTTCTGCATATTTCCCCCCCAGTTCTATTTCAGTTCTTTAAGGTGGAGGGGTAAATCTGGTCACTGTTACTCCATCTGGACTGTGTATACAATAGGTTTTGCTGTCTTAGCTATGTTATTATGAAATTTCAGGATGATATGATTTGAGGTGGTCTTTATTCTTTCATTGGGCTGGGTACTCGGTGCGTCCTTTCTGTCTGGAAATTATATTCTTCAGATCTGGGAAAACTTTTCTATTATTTCTTGGATTATTTCACTTTATTTTCTTTGTTCATTACTAGTTACATCAGTACATCTTGGTCTGATCTTGTAACTGTTATATTTTTCTCATCTTTGCATTTTTAATAATCTGGGAAAATTTTCTTGACTATCTTCCAATCTTCCACCTACTGATATCTTTTGTTTGTTTTGGTAATCTTAAATGTTGATTTTCCAAGAATTGTTTCTCATTGTTCTCTGATCTGATCTTTCTCTGAGAATACTTTCCTTGTTTCATGGATGCCACTTATCTTCTTCTTGAAGATTATATATAGTTCACTTGTGTGTATAGGCTGGTTTTCTTCATATAGCAAAGTATTAAAAAGTTAACTGGGAAATAAGTCAGCCTTTTCATTAAAGATGGGGACGGGGGGGTACCTACACTTTGAAAAATCTTCTAATCTCTAGTCTGAGGGCTTTGAGTCAAGCTCTAAGTATTCTGAAGGCAGGGTAGAGAAAAGAAGTTTATTATATTAAGTTACACTGAATCTGCTTTTCTTATTTTAGTGCTACATCTTTCACTGACTCCTCCAACAAGAATGAGGGGCCTCTGAGGTTTAATTTCTCCTTGAATACATATCAGCATCAGTTTGTTCTTTTGTTCTACCAGAAGATGGGACTTACAGCATTTCATTGGCTGAATGGGATAAAGAAGGAGTCCTAAGGGGCCTGACACCTCCTACATAGATTTTCCACTAATTCCCACCCACCCATTTTCAACTTGTGTATTATAGCTCTCCCACCCCACCACACATATGATGTGTGCCTCTAAATTCTAAGCCTCTGAGATTTTTACACGAAAACTGGTTCACTTCTCATAGACGTTCCCTCTGCAAATGCTTAGGATAGGTCTTCATCTGTTCAGTTTACTCAGCTGCCATTTTTCCACCCTTTCATCTTCCAAATATGTATTGAAATCTTTTGTACACTACGGTCTCCAATTCATTTTGCCCTTATGATATTTAAAAACATTTTTTTAACTATCACTTTACTTGGGTCTGGGGAGGGACAGCAAGATGTGGTCAATTTGCTTGGTTAACCAGAAAATTCTAGTATAAAAGAGTTAAAAGTTGTGTTGTCTGATAGGTCTGCATATCTACAATTGGAATGTTACTATATACTATTCTTTGTTTACAAGACGCTACTGACCTAGCATCAGAAGGAAATACATATATTTTTTTGACTAGTGATGACAGATTTGTGTTCAAATGTCCATCTCCTTTCTAGGTCTCCTTGACATATAGAATACTTATTTACAAGAGATCTGACTATATTTAACTGACTGAGCCACCCAGGTGCCTGAGATCTTACTATATTAAGAGGGCAGGGCACATTAGATGTGGCAAGGAGCAGAGGGAAATGGAACTGTTAAAGCCGAGTATAAATTTTGCTCTCCTTACTGAAATGCACAACCCCATCTATCATAAACAACCTCTTGGGGCATCCGGCTGGCTCAGTCAGTTAAGCATTTGGTTAAGTGTTCAAATCCTGATTTTGGTTCAGGTCATGATCTTGCAACTTGTGAGATGGAGTCCCGCATTGGGCTGTAATGACAACATGGAGCCTGCTTGGGATTCTCTCTCTCCCTCTCTCTGTCCCTCCCCACCATGCTCTGTCTCTTTCAAAATAAATAAACCTAAAAAGAAAAACCCCGGAGCGCCCGGGTGGCTCAGTCGGTTAAGCGTCTGACTTTGGCCCAGGTCATGATCTCACAGTTCGTGGGTTCGAGCCCTGCATTGGCCTCTGTGCTGATGGCTCAGAGCTTGTAGCCTGATTTGGATTCTGTGTCTCCCTCTCTCTCTGCCCCGCCACCGCTCACGTTCTGTCTCTCTCTCCTTCAAAAAAAATAAACATTAAAAAAAAAAAAAAAAGAAAAAGAAAACCCAAAAACCCCCAAAACCAAAAACCTCTCATCTTCCACTACACTATGAGTATTCTGAGGTTATGCCCTCTATTTCTCTTTAGAAGACTCTTCAGAAGTCCCTAGATTTCTAACTAAGTATCCTGAATACAGAAGAAATATTTATTAACCAACTATAAACCAATAGTTTACTTTTTATATGACTCTGAATTGATGACAGCAAAATACATAATTTCACGTACTACAAAGTACTTGTTTCTTCTCCTTTTAAAACCTCCTTTTTAAAAAAAGATTTTAAGTAATCTCTACAATCAATATGGGGCTTTATCTCATAACCCCAAGATCAAGAGTTGCACGCTCTTCTGAATGAGCCAGTCAAGTGCCCCTCCTCTTCTTTTAAAAAAATCTGCTTAGAGGGTCGCGTGGGTGGCTCAGTTGGTCAGGCATCCAAGTCGGTTAGGCGTCCAGGTCATGATCTCAGAATTGTTGAGACTGAGTCCCATGTCAAGTTTTGCGCTGACAGTAAGGAGCCTGCCTGGATTCTCACTCTCCCCCCCTCTCTCTGCCCCTCTTCTGCTCGTTCCTCCTCCCCTCTTTCTTTCTCTCTCTCTCTCTCTCTCTCTCAAAAAATAAATAAATAAACTAAAAAAAAAATTTAAGAAAAAAAAATCTGGTGCCTGAGTAGCTCAGTCAGTGAAGCGTCTGACTCTTGATTTTGGCTCAGGTCACGATCCTAGGATTGTGGGATTGAGCCTCATATTGGGTTCCGTGCTATGTGTGGAGCCTGCTTAAAACTCTCTCTCCCTCTGCCCCTCTCCCTAGCTTGGACTCTCTCTCTAAAACAAAATAAAGAAAGGCATGTAGGAAGAGGACTGCTGGTTCCATTTGTGCCTAAGACCCAGCCATATTTTTTAATTTGAGAATGTTGAGTTTATTTTTTTTTTTAATTTTTTTTTTTAACGTTTATTTATTTTTGAGACAGAGAGAGACACAGCATGAACGGGGGAGGGTCAGAGAGAGAGGGAAACACAGAATCGGAAGCAGGCTCCAGGCTCCAAGCCATCAGCCCAGAGCCCGACGCAGGGCTCGAACTCGCGGACCGCAAGATCGTGACCTGAGCTGAAGTCGGACGCTCAACCGACTGAGCCACCCAGGCGCCCCGAGAATGTTGAGTTTAGAGACACATATTAAAGAAAGTTTCATATGTATTAGGAGTACAGAATAAAAAGTTAAAGAAATAAAAACAAGCAGAACTTAAGACATTTACATACATTAATCCACTATAAAAGAAATGACTCAATACCCTAAAAATCTGTTTAATTCCATTTGTTTTTATATAACACACATACATACATACATGTATTTCCTGTATTTTAGTTGTCTCAGGAAAGGAGAGACTTAAAAAAATATCTAAGAAAAAAAAAAAAAGATAGTGAAGCATGTTTCAAATCAAACAATGTGCTAGAAGGATATTGTTACATAAACAGAATCATTCCTTTATAACTCTGGAAACCAAGAACTACAAGGACCACCACCACCACCAAAACCCCCCACCATCTTCTATCTACAGATATCCACCAAGCAACTGAATCACTAGATTGGAAGTAATGGATCAGGGAAAGAAACTCTTTTCTCTCAGAAATAAAACCCACAACTTCGTCATTATAGAACAAAACAAGCAGGCCAGCAGCAACTTTCGGCCAAAAGGTGGGGCCCCTGAGTCATGTGTTACACAGAATGTACTTAAAAAGAGTCATAAGTATGTCACTGCCACATTCTTTAAGGCCACCACCTTTTAGGCTACATTTGAGCTAGAATATAAGGCTGGACACCGCCCCACCCCCCCATCTCCTTAAAAGGGAGACTCTTCTATTTCTACTCTAACTGAATCAGTGATTACCCTTTTGTTCCTTTGACCCAGAACAACTTCAAATTAGTGAAACCAACTTTATTTCATGACAAAGAAGAGTATTCTCTAGCAAATAGGAAGAGGGGTATGGGCTTCCTTTAACTCTTGTTAAAGTTAGAATTCAATTTTTGAACCAGAAGGGATATTCACAGTTCTATCAACTTCATCACTGTCCAGAAGTAAAGGTGCATACAGACTGAATAACTAGAAAATTGCCTTGGTTAATAAATACCATACCATTCAACACTAACTAACTGAATAGAGCTTTTAAAAATAAGCCAAGACAGTGGCTCATTGCCATTTTTATTAACAAAACTACCAGACTTGTTAAGCCATTGTTCACCTGGACTACTGCAAAATCCTAACTAGCTTCCAACTTCAGTCTTAGGCCTCCAACAAAACTTATTTTCTATACAGCTACTAGTCTCTCCTATTTAAGACAGAAATGTGTCCATGTCTTTCCCATGTTTAAAATTCTGTAATGGTTCCCTAGGAAACAGGATAAAATCTGAGCTCTATAGCATGAAATATAAGGCCCTTTATGACCTGTTCCCTGCCCACCTCTTCAGCTGCTTCTGCTGTCTGTAGTTTCTTCCATACATCATACTAGAATTCTTTCCCTCTCTTTGCTTTAGAGTCACACTGCATTGTACTCAGCTCCATGAATATGCTATGATCCGTCTGAAACTCTTTTCCAGGCACAGAACACACATTTAACTATCAACATCTTCCTAATTATTTTCACTTATTCATTCTTTAGTCTTCTTCAGGTCTATTGTCACTTCTTTAGGAAGCCTTCCCGGAGAGGACAGGTGTCTTATACTAATCCTATTACCACTTTCATAGTTTGTAAGTTCATGTTATAGTTTTTGGTATGTCATGAGAGCAGGGATACCATCTGCTTTGCTTATCACTATCTCTGATGACTCACAGGGTACATATGATATGTATGTACCAAATGTGAAGAGATCTGTTCAATCAAGTTGTCATAAAAAGTATAATTTCTAAGGGTGCCGGGGTGGCTCAGTCAGTTGAGCGTCTGACTTCAGATCAGGTCATGATCTCACAGTTTGTGAGTTTGAGTCCCACACTGGGCTTGCTGCTGTCGCTTCGGATCCTCTGTTCCCCACCCTCCTCCACTTCATGGGCTCTCCCCCTCTCAAAAAGGAGTAAACATTTTAGAAAAAAAAAAAGTAGCAAAAAGTAGAATTTCTAATTTTCTTAACTCTTCCAGTGACACTGATTAACCAATAATGAATCACTGAGAACAGGCCAGGGTTTTGTTTTGTTTTTTTTTAATGAAAACATTAGCTGCCTGTTAGTAAGGACACCAATGAGGGATGTAAATGAATAAAATGAGTACTTCTAGATTAGGACATTAGAGATGGCAAAAATCTTACAGTAATTATGATTTTTTAAAATAAAAATACAATTTTTCCCTTCTAGACTCTGTTTTCAAGACTAACCACATACTGTAGCCCTCCCCTTCCTGGTCAAATCTCTTTATTTATCATGGAACAAAATCAGTGAGGAATGCCTAAAGATGAAAAGCAATTCAGATAAAACTATGGGAGAGAAACAGCCACTCAGGACGTAGGCAGGAGAATGCCAGTTCAGAAATGTCGGGGTTAAGCAGGTAAGATCTCTGTGTTCATAGAAGCATGATTATGCGTGCGCATGCGCGCGCGCACAGACACACACGCGCGCGCGCGCGCACACACACACACACACACACACACACACACACACACACACAGGGTTCTCCCTTCTTCCTAACCCTCAAAGTTTCAGGTCACACTAATGTAGGAGGTGACAACTTCTAGGAAGAAACAAAAGTGCAGGGAGGCTGGGTTGGAAAGGGAGGGAAGAACCCCAGAGAATGAGAAGAATTAAGGAGCACCCTACCCTCCAAACATTCCATCTTTCTTTCTCCTTCTCTCTCTACAACTAGGCTACACAGAGACTGCAGGAGCTCTACTCTTACTTAACAATAAAGCTGAATGCAATTCTTCCCATCTCACTCTACAAATTCAATGCAAATCTAATGAAAACATCAGCAGGTTGTTTTAAAAAAAATTTTTTTTAATGTTTTATTTATTCGTGAGAGAGAGACAGAGCATGAGCGAGGGAGGGGCACAGAGAGAGAGACTGGGACACAGAATCCGAAGCAGGCTCCAGGCTCTGAGCTGTCAGCACAGAGCTTGACGCAGGGCTCAAACCCATAAGCAGTGAGATCATGACCTGAGCCAAAGTCAGACGCTCAACCGATGGAGCCACCCAGGCGCCCCTGGTTGTTTTGTTCTTTTTTTTTTTTTTAAAGTACGTGATAAACAAATTCTAAAATCTAAAGAGAAGAGCAAAAGGACAAAAGATCATAAAGAAGAACCTGGTAGCAGGTTTGCTCTCTCAGGTATTAAGAATTATAAGCTATAATGATTAAGACAGTACAGTATTAGCTCAGGTACAAATAAGCCAATGCAATAAAGTAGACAATAGAGAAACAGACCCTGGCATACTGGGAAACCTGACAGATAAGGGCTAGTATGGCAGGTCAGTGGGGAAATGACAAAAGTTTCAATGAAAGGTTGGGAACACTGGTTCAAAAAAAGTGAAAATGGATCTCTCTTTATACATGCACAAAAACCAAATCCAGACAGTTCAAAGATTTAAATTATAAAAGGCATACTGTTAAACCTTTAGAAAAATATAAGAAAACATCTTTGACCCATAGTTTGGCAAAGATTTAAATCTTAAAACACAAAAAGCTCATATTTGATAAAGGGATTGATCGATTTAACTACACCAAAATTAGTAACTTCTATTCAACAAAAGATATCACTGAGAGGGTGAAAAGGCAAATCACCACTTGGAAAACTATATTTAATAACATTTAGCTGACAAAGGATTAGTATATAGACAATAAGAAATGTTTATTAATAAAGAAGGAAAAAGCAACTCCACAGAAAAATGGACTGAGGAATAGATGGAACAGAAAACACAAATAACTGGTAAATTAACATATGAAAAAATAATTTCCCAAGTCTTCAGGGAAATGGAAATTAAACCCACAATGAGATATTATCTCATACTTCCCAAGGTGGCAAAAATTCAAGTCCTGTAAAACAGGAATTTGCAAGGATGTTCAGCAAACATACATGTTCTGTGGGTAAGAATGAACACTAAAAAGACTTCAGAAAACAATCTGACAAACCTACTCAAGACAAACATGGGAATACCCTGTAACCCTACAATTTTACTCCCAAGTATACATCTCAGAGCAACTTTTAAATCTTTGGCCAAGACCCACATCAATACGTTTACATTCTGACCTAATACACACATAACTGAAACAAAAGTTTCATGAATTCATGAAAGAAACATTTTTTTTCTTTTTTCTTTTTGAGAGAGGGAGAAAAAGAGAATATCCCAGGCAGTTTCCACATTCAGCACGGAGCCCAATTTGGGACTTCATCCCATGACCCTAGGGTCATGTCTTGAGCCTAAATCAAGAGTAAGATGCTAGGGGCAGCTGAGCAGCTCAGTTGGTTAAGCCTCTGACTTCATCAGGTCACGACCTCATGGTTCATGAGTTCAAGCCCCAGGTTGGGCTCTGTGCTAACAGCTCAGAGCCTGGAGCCTGCTTCAGATTCTGTGTCTCCCTCTTTCTCTGATCCAGCCCTGCTCGTGCTCTGTCACTCTCTCTCTCGAAAATAAATACTAAAAAAAAAAAAAAAAAAAAAAAAAAAGAAAGAGAGAGAGACACTCAACTAAGCCACCCAGATGCCCCCATGACACAACTCTTGCACAGTGTGCGACATACTCTGATTATTTCTATTTCATTTAACATCATACCTACTATATAGATTTCACAAGACACTAATGCAGTGGTTCTTGACATTGGATACACATTAGATTCACCAGAGGTATTTAAAAAATTAAAAACAAGAACAAAACTGATGCCCAGGTAAGCCCCTGAAGACTGATTCAATTGGTCTGAGATGGAGCTTGGACATAGATTTATTTTTTTAGGTCCCCCCCCCCCAAAAAGAGATTCTAATAAGCAATGAGAATCAAGAACTAAACTAATGGGTCACCTGATGCTTAATAAACACTGCCATAGAGAAATACTTGCACAAGCCCTCAAGATTACCCATAGAGCAGCACTGTTCATGAAAACAACCCAGATGTCTTTTGATAGGAGACCAGCTAACTAAATTGCCATATATTTATACAGTGTACTAGTATACATCTGTGAAAATGAACAAAACAGAGCTGCATATAACAACATCAGCAGTGAAAATGAACTATAGCTATGTATACCAAAATGCATCTCAAAAGCATAAAGTTGAGTGAAAAATGTAAAATGTAAGTCCTGGAAAAATGCATACATTATGATTCCATTTATAAAATGTTCCCAAATAGGCAAGCTTAAACCATACGTTGTTTGGAGATATTATGTTGTAAAACTATAATAAAAAGCAAGGGAAAAAAACTGCATAATTCAAGATGGTAGATATTGGTGGGAGGTGGAGAAAAGAGAGATTGGGTGTGGCAGATGGGGGCTTCAGAGGTACTGATAAAATTCTAGGCTGGGTTATGTAAAGTTCTAGGCTGGGGAGATAAAAATGGTGTATAATGTGATATGGTGATGTAACGATTATGGCTTTCACAGGTGTACCCACTGGTCAAACTGTACAGTTAATTTCTGTACATTTCAATCTATGTAAATTTTCATTGATTATGTATTCTAACTCTCAAGTAAAATGTGTATTATTTTTGCATTTAATATTCAGTTACCATTCAATTTACAGCTCTGGAAGGGGAGAAATATATTGGAAAAAAACACAATTCTCTCATTCTGAAAATTCTGGATTTTGCTTTGCAATAAGGGATAGCAACACACACACACATGCATACAGACACACACAAAAGTACTATCTTTGAAGTTAAAAAATATCAAGTTTAAGTATTTAGAAATGACAGGGTCTAGGAAGGAAGGGTGAGGACACATGAAAAGTAATTTACGCCAACTGTTTCTTTCCTTGAATAGTATTTATCTTCAGTTTTATACCCAACTGCACTCATACTCGAAACTTAGTGAAAACTACCAGTCATTCTACTTTGAAGTTACAACCCTATGACAAAGATGTTCTGAATATAAGCCTATCCACCATATCAGATAAATTTTAAACTTTTGCTGTCTCTTCTTTTACATAAATTCAATCTCTATCCTGATGTACTTTGGTTGATCAAGAAAGCTAAAGGCTAAGGAACAGAAAGCTAACTTCTTTAAATGAGACAAAAGGAAAAGTTTTTCCAATTACCACTGCAAATAAGAAATTTTTCTTTGAAATACCAAATCAATTTCTTCACCTTATCATTTGATGGTTTTTACTCTTACTACTTCACTTCAGTGACCTATAAATCTGTCTAAAAAATAATAATTAAATTCCTTTCCTGTTTTTTTCAGGATAAAAAACATTAAATGATATAAAAACACTAAAATGACTTCACATTTTGATTATGACCTCTGCATTGAAAATCTATAGGAATTTTTCCAATTAACTTTCAAATCTGTTAACCTGTTAAAAAAATAAATAACAACCCCCCCAAAAACATCTTTGAAATAACTCAAGTGAATGCTTTACATAAAAAATGGAGTCACAAATCCCTATTACCATAGTCATCAATTTTAACAAGTCTCCTAAATATGTCCTGTATGTTTTCTTGATTTTAAGATGTCAATAATATGGAAACATTAATATAACAGAAAATTTAATTGTATTAGCTCCCCATCAACACAACAGTCATTTAATGATTATATTGGCCATTTCCATTGGTTGGCAGGAGGCTCTTCCACTAAAAGCTCCCATAGTTTCCACTGTATCATTTTTCTTGCCAGACTTAGTTCATTTTCAGCCTGAAGAATCACCTCTTCTGGTTGGCCACCCTGAAGTTGGTCTTCTAATTTCTTAACATCTGGTTACACTTTAACCATACTCAACTTCTCATTTGTAATCTGTTCTGTATACTTTCTATTGCTGCATTTTTAGGAATTTGCTCAAGAACATCAAGAATCGTTGTGTACAATATTCTTAGCCTCTTGTGTGGACTTACACAAAGCCAAAACCACAAGGCCAGTGGTCTTCTTCAGCAAACCTGCCATGGCCATGCCAACAGGCCCTTGTATATTTATTATTATATATAAAGCACTACTCCTCTTCCATTTGGGTTTCCTTCACCATGTTAACTTGGCTATCTATGAGTGGAAATATATCCTTATCTACACTTATATCTATTATTAGCTATAAGAGCCATATAGCCATGCTTAATGTAATTAAATAAACTAATCCCTAATTCTTACTCTAAAACCCATTACCAGTCCATAATGCCTATCTAATTCTAAAATCCAAAAAGCTCTGAAAACCACAAGTTCTTTCCTGAGGCTTGGCACCAAAACAAATTTAGTGACTTCAATTTATAGGAGATGACTATTTATAGTTTTTATCCCAGCTTGTACGACTAGGCCAGTGGTTGTTAACTGGAGGTGATTTTGCTCCACAGAGGATATGTAGCAATGTCTGGAGACATTTTTAGTTGTCATAGCTGGGTGGGAGGTGCTACTGACATCTAGTTGGTAAAAGCTAGGAATGGCTTATAGGATGTTCTATAATGCACAAGATCAATCCCTGCATCAAAGTTATTTGGCCCCCAAATGTCAATCTTACTGAGATTGACAAACCTTGGACCAGACTCATTATGTGCAGAAGACACATTAATTTACTAATCACGGAGTGCTGCCTTGGAGGGCATTAACAGAATACAAGATTAAAAAATAGTACTAAGTATTACTACTACTGAAAAATCACAAACTCTCTCAATGAGTTCTTTCTCAAATCTCCAAATCTCATTCACGTTGGGAAGCTCATGTCTTAGAAAATGAAGGAGAGGATTAGAGAAATTCATTTGATATACCAAGTATGAGTAAAAACTTAGTTTTATTCTTTATTATCAGAGGTTAAGAGAAACTAGCCTTTCTAATAGTGCCTATATACCACCATCAATTGTTTTCTTAGATCTGTTATTGTTCTCACCATAAAATATCAACTTATTATTATAATTTAATTAAAAAGAGATCATAATTGAGAAAAAATATCAAAATTGGTAACATAAAATACAAATGAGACTCATGGGGCACCTGGGTGGCTTAGTTGGTTGAGCATCTGATGTCAGCTCAGGTCAGGATCTCACAGTTCATGGGTTTAAGCACCATGTTGGGCTCAGAGCCTGCTTTGGATTCTCTGTTTCCCTCTCTCTCTCTGCCTAATCCCCCAACACTCTCTCTCTCTCTCAAAAATAAACATTAAAAAATAATAATAATAATAACCGAGACTCTTGAAGCCACAATAGCTATTTACCTTTCTCTGTGCCTGAGAATATAGAGATGATTTTATTCCTGGGCTTTTTTTCCTCTGGAACAGAGGGCAAAGGTTTCAAACTGTGATTGGCTGACAAAGGGTCTTTGCCTCCACTGCTAAAAATGGTACTGCTCATTCGCACAGGAGGTGCTGGAGGCTTGTCTTCCAGTTCTCCGTTATCAGACATGATTCGGAATTATGATGTGGCCTGAAATAGATAGGCAAAAATCATACAGTCAATAACAAAGTAAAAAATAGTACAGACAAGCAGAAACAGTAATAACTGTCCTCTTTTCAACTGTGAATTAGAAAATGTTATCCATTTAGAGAGAAGTTTGCAAAATTTATAAAATTCAATGAATAAGAGACGAAACTGGTTATTAATATAGGTAATCTCCCGTAACAAAGGTGGTAAATGGTTAGCTGAGAGAATGTTTGAAAAGCCATGTCCAGTTAAGAGGACTAGGGTAAGTTTTGGGAAAGCATGATGATAGTAACGTATCAAAAGATATTCACCTAATCAGTTGATTCTAAGAGTAAATATTCCAATGAAAAAACAGACAACGTGGAGTCTTAAAAAAAGGGAATTCCAAAGAGGAAGATTATGTTCTAACCAGCCAAAGGATAGGTGCCTGACAGGTGCATTTCTGTAGCAAAGATAGAATGCTTGCTATTAAATATATCAACCAACACCACTCCTAACAAAGAATCTGAGTCCATGCTTCCCTAGCCTTGTGATTACAACTTAGCCTTCATATAAACTCTCCTAAAGGATGAGAATGTGCCACTGATGTAATATATAGTTTCTTTGAAAATGTGACGTTCTAACTACATGTGTTAGTCTCTCGCAAGCTTTGCAGACAGTTCCATAGAACTTGATCTAGTTCAAAAGTAAATCTAGATTTTGGCTCAAAACCAGAGTATGGCCAAATCTCAAGTTTCTGTCATCATGTGATGCCCTGTCCGGGCAGTCAAGTAACCCCTCTTAATCCACATGACTAATTCAGTAGAAAACGTCAACCTTGTTTATATATATAAACATTAATATCACATAAACCTTATTTACATACATATTTACATATATATTTATATATTTTAGTCCTTTTACAAAAAGTAGATTATACACATTTAAAGTCAGCAGTAAAGGGGAGGGTATGCCTAACTTCCAGATAAGGTCTGATACAAAAGTATATATTAGGAAACAACACATCTCACTAAACAAGATTTCAATTGGTAATTAGATCCTGATTTTATTATAGCTACTTATTGCATTTAAGTGAATAAAATTTTGTGTATATACAATGTAAAGAATACCAACTATAGTTAGATAAAATTAAAAATGAATAAAAAATTTCTTTTATTTGAGAGAGAGAGCACACACACAAGTGGAGTAGAGGGGCAGGCAGAGAGAGAGAGAGAGAGAGAGAGAATAGTTTAAATAATTTTTTTAAGTTTATTTATTTTGAGAGAGAGAGCGTGAGCGGGGGGGGGGGGCGAGAGAGAGAGAGAGAGAGAGAGAGAGGGAGGGAGAGGGAGAGAGAGGGAATCCCAAGCAGGCTTTGCAGAGTCAGCACAGAACGCAATGTAGGGTTCAAACTCAAGACACTGTGAGATCAGGACCTGAGTGGAAATCAAGAGTCTGGACGCTTAACCGACTGAGACACCCAGGCATCCCCAAAACCACTGTGTATTTTGTCTTCCATAATGACAACTACTTTTCAGCCTACAAAAGAGGAAGAAGGAGAGACTGTAAAGGGGGAAAATAAACTTTTCTGGGGATAACTAGCTAGAGAATGGCAGGGAGAAGAGAGTAAAAAAAGATCTGTGTGTGTGAGAAAGACTTCCTGAATTGAAATTAATATTGGTGGTCAAAAGAAGAAATGGGGGTGGAATCTAAGAATGTCACGCAGATGACCTAGTCAGATGATTCTTCCAAACCAAGTGATCACAACATGTGGGGTTTGTTCTGCTTTGGAGTGAGATGCAACTGGCTGTTAAGCGTGGACTCTCAGGTGTGCATCACAAGAGAGGACTTATCTGTTGCTAGAAATGGAAGAAAGATAAGGCTTAGGAACAACACTTGGAGGATTACTTGAGAACCTGATAAATCAAGACGTTTATCTCTTACGTGACCATAACATCAAGGCAAAACAGAATGACTCTATAGCAGCTCACTTTCATCTTAATCACCACTTAAAACAGACATGGCACATTCAGATTCTGGTTACACTGTAAATGCTTCATATTTGTGTATATTTAAAAATCAGGATAATATAACAAAATCTCAAAATACATTTGCATGCATTTAAAGAAAGAAATGTACCAAAATATTAACAGTAGTTAATTGTGCCTAACAAGTAATTTTTAGCTTGATTACAACCATCACAGCTGTGGTTAAAAAAAAAAATCAATATAAAATAGGGCTTAATAATTATTTAGGGTGAGATGACTATCAACTGTATCCTTAAGACTGGCTCACAGACTTGGGGGGGCCTCGGTGGTTCAGTCGATTAAGTAAGTGTCCGACTTCAGCTCAGGTCATGATCTCATGGTTCATGAGTTTGAGCCCTGCATCGGGCTCTGTGCTGACAGCTCAGAGCCTGGAGCCTGCTTAGCCTGGAGCCTGCTTCAGATTCTGTGTCTCCCTCTCTCTCTGTCCCACCCTTGCTTATACTCTCTCAAAAATGAGTAAAATTAAAAAAAAAAAAAAAAAAAAAACTAAAAAAAAACTTAAAAAAAAAAAAAAAAAAAAGACTGGTTCACAGATGGAACATGACTAGAAACTGCCAGTGCACCTTCAGCTGCATACTGAAAGCATGGGTTGAGGAATCAGATTCCCTCAGTCAGAATCCTGGTTTCACCATTTATTTAAGCGTGTGACCTTGGGCAAATTAAATTACTTAACTGTAGTCAGGGATCCTTGAAGAAATGGCTGGTTCTAGGCCTGGGACAGGGAAAATAAGGATGAGCCTAGAGTATCTTATATTGTCAGAAGGTAAAGAAGTACTTAAAAAGGATAAGGACACAGGAAAGAGTTCCCAAAAGCCAATACTGGAATGAATGGAGCAGAAAAATAAAGTAGCATTATATTTAACCCAAAGTGAAAAATAAATATATACAGTTCATATCAGTACAAATGAATAAATAAAATGGTGGGGTGCCAAGTCTTCCTTATAAAAGAATTCCAAATAATAATTGTAGCTACATCCCCTCCTAGGAGTTGGAACTTAACTTCCTTCCCCACTTGAATATATGCTGGATCTAGTGACTCATTTCCAAGAGTATGGAAAGGGAAAAATAACTTCATGGTGGAAAAATGTGGCAAACACTGCATTAACCAAGTGATCAAGGTTAACATCTCCAGTAATAAGTTGTGCTGACGTCACTCACCACCTGATTGAATGTGATGAGAAACCTACTTTACCTCTATGGTATTCTTCCTCAAATTCCATAACCCCAGTCTAACTATGGGAAAAACATCAGATAAACCCAAACTGAGGGACATTCTACAAAAATTCCTGACCAATACTCCTTAAAGGGGCACCAGGGTGGCTCAGTTGGTTAAGCATCCAACTTTGGCATAGGTCATGATCTCGTGGTTTGTGGTTCCAGCCCCACGTCAGGCTCTGTGGTGACAGCTTAGAACCTGGAACCTGCTTCAGATTCTCTGTGTCTCCCTCTCTCTCTGCCCCACCCCTGCTTGTACTCTGTCTCTCTCTCTCTCTCTCTCATTATAAACATTAAAAAAATAAAAATTAAAAAAAAAAACTATCAAAGACATGAAAAACAAAGAAAAACTGAGAAATTGTTCACAGAGCAGAGGAGTCTAAAGAGACATGACAATGTTATATTCTGTAACAAAAAAAGGACATTAGTGGAGAAACTGGTGAAATACCAATAAAACCTAGAATTTCGTTAACAGTAATGTACCAATGTTGGCTTCTTTGCTTTGACAGACATTTTAGGGTTTGTGTTAACATTAGAAGATAGGTGATAGCTATACAGGAAATCTACTATCTCTGCAAATCTGAAATTATTCCACAATAAAAAGTCTATTTCAAAATGAATTATGTAATAAGTTCCTTTAAAAGTTATAGAATTATCTACAATATGACCTAGGAATTCCACTCCCAGTATATACCTAAGAGAACTGAAAACATATGTCCACAAATAAGTTGCATATGAATGTTCATAGCATTATTCATAATAGCCAAAAGATTAAAAAAAAACACCCAAAATATCCATCAACAAATGGACAGATAAAATGTAGCATATCTATACAATGGAATATTTGGCCAAGGAAAGGAGTGAAGTACTAATACCGGCTACAACGTGGCTGGACCTTTAAAACATAAGTGGAAAAAGAAAGACACAAGAAGACCACATACTGTATGATACCATTTATATGAAATGTCAAGAACATGCAAATATTTCCACAAAGACAGCAGGTGATTAGTGGTCACTAAGAGGTGAACGGAATGGGATGTGACTACTAATGGGTATGGCATTTCTTTCTGAACGCCATTTCATGAAAATGTTCTGGAATTAGACATCAGACATTGCACAACCTTTTTAATATCTTAAAACCACTTAACTGTACAGTTTAAAATGGTAAGTTTCAGCTATGTGAATATCTATCTCAAATTAAAAAAAAATTTTTTTTAATGATTTATTTTTGAGAGACAGAGCACGAGTGGGGGAGGAGCAGAGAGAGAGGGAGACAGAGTCCGATGCGGGGCTTGAACTCAAGAACCATGAAATCATGACCTGAGCCAAAGTTGGATGCTTAACCTACTGAGCCACCCAGGCACCCCGCTACATAAAATACTTTAAAAGTGAACTTAAAATTAAAGATACAGTGGTGCTTGGGTGGCTCAGTTAAGCCTCTGACTCTTGATTTCAGCTCAGGTTATGATCTCGCGGTTTGTGGGTTTGAGACCCGCATTGGACTCTGTGCTGACAGCTTGGAGCCTGGAGCCTGCTTTGGATGCTGTGCCTCTCTCTCTCTCTGCCCCTCCCCAACTCATGCTCTGTCTCTGTCTCTCAAAAACGAATAAAAGTTAAAAAAACTTAAAAAAAAATAAAAAACGAGATACAACAAAATTAAACATTTTATTGATTTCATGAAGTACATTTTTTAAAAATTTTATCTATCTATAAGTTTACATCGAAGTTAGTTAGCATGTAGTGCGCAATGATTTCAGGAGTAGATTCCAGTGATTCATCCCCTGTGTATAACAGCCAATGCTCATCCTAACAAGTCCTCCTTAATGCCCCTTACCCATTTAGCCCATCCCCCCACCCACAACCCTTCCAGCAACCCTGTTTGTTCTCTATTTAAGAGTCTCCTGTTGGGGCGCCTGGGTGGCGCAGTCGGTTAAGCGTCCGACTTCAGCCAGGTCACGATCTCGCGGTCCGTGAGTTCGAGCCCAGCGTCAGGCTCTGGGCTGAAGGCTCGGAGCCTGGAGCCCGTTTCCGATTCTGTGTCTCCCTCTCTCTCTGCCCCTCCCCCGTTCATGCTCTGTCTCTCTCTGTCCCAAAAATAAATAAAAAAAAAAACGTTGAAAAAAAAAATTAAAAAAAAAAAAAAGTCTCCTGTTTTGTTGCCCTCCCTGTTTTTATATTATTTTTGCTTCCCTTCCCTTATGTTCATCTGTTTTGTATCTTAAATTCCACATGAGTGAAGTCATATATTTGTCTTTCTCTAATTTCACTTAGCATAATACCCTCCAGTTCATCCTACGTAGTTGCAAATGCGAAGTACATTCTTAAGTGAAACTGGTTTTAAAGAAAAAACAAAAAAAAACCCTCCAAGTGTATGGCCACTGCCTCGATTTGTGCCAAAATATAGGCTGTTTTACCTGCCAGCACTGCAAGTGTCAACAGTATGAAAGGCAAAGAGTATCTTAGTATTATTATGAAAATAGGTTTTGACTTCATAAACCCCAGTGGTACCACACACCACACTGAGAACTGCTGCTTTAAAGTATATCCCAGCTCTACACTTCACCCTCATACGCCAATTATTGTTTTACCGAGGTGGCAAAAGACACATATTTATTCATTCTTTCAAAACACAGCCTTTCCATATACAGTACTTTGTTCACCCCAAAAATTTTCTTTACTGCTCTATTTTAATATACTGCACAGTAGCTTTTTAATTTGCTGCATACATTCAGTCCAATAGAACTAAAGAGGAGCTAATAGATTATTTGTTTCACAACATTCTTCTTGGTGATTATACATTACAGGTAAAGTTGAATTAACTATCTCAAGGAAATCCCAATTAACATGATGTTATTACCTTACAGGCAACACATGTCTAAATAAACCCCCAAATTTAACATTAAACATATGGGTCACAGATATCCTTAATGAAATTACTCAAGATGACAAATATGACAGCAACAATTCTAAGTAATATGCCTCATAAGTGATTAGATCTTAGTAAATACAAGCATGACAATCCTTGATACTATGACATCAGCTTAGCTGAGGACTTCATCACTTCATCTCAAGATTTCTCTAACCAGTATCTATGTCTTCAACTGCTGCTCAGAAGAAGAGGTTAGAAGCTTTAACCAGCTTCCTAAAGAGTTTCCATGCATTCAGGTTTTACTTAGAGCTACCCATAAGCAACAGACTGAGGACTAAACTCTGATATTTAGGGACATTTACTACTGAATTGATCTGATATCATGAATGCACCACATAAATCATATGCCTCATTTTACCCAAATACACCAAAGAATTTTCTGGCCTAACTCATCTTTGTGTATAAATTTCTCCATTCTTAAACTTTCTTCAGTATTTTCTGTATCTAACCAAATCTTTCAATGTTCAGCAAGAATTATTTCCTATGTAAGATCATTCCTGTCGATCCTTGTTCAAAATGATCCTTCAAATCCTCTGAACAAGACTGACCCCCGCCCCCCACCTCCACACAGGCCCCTCACATCCTCTGAATACAAGTTACACAGGAAAACTAACTCAGAGAGTAATAAAGCTGGATTAGAATTTACCTGGTCCATCTTTCTTTCTTTCTTTCTTTTTAACGTTTATTTATTTTTGAGACAGAGAGAGAGAGAGCATGAATGGGGGGAGAGCCAGAGAGAGAGGGAGACACACAATCCGAAGCAGGCTCCAGGCTCTGAGCGGTCAGCACAGAGCCTGATGCGGGGCTCGAACTCACAGGCTGCGAGATCATGACCTGAGCCGAAGTTGGACGCTTAACCCGACTGAGCCACCCAGGCGCCCCTCTTTCTTATTTTATGCGAAGGACCAACACCCCCCAAAATAAGTAGGCTGAATTTAATTACTAACAAACTAAGACCAGAATTCAAGGTCAGTAACAACTCAATCTCATGTTGTTGTTTTCTTAATCATGTTAATATATGTTAATCACTCTCGGGTATCTGGCTGGCTAAGTCAGTGGAGCATAGGACTTTTGATCTCCAGGTTGCAAATTTGAGCCCCACGTTGGGTGTAAAGATTTTTTTTAAGAGTTTATGATTTTTTTATGTCATTTCTACACCCAACGTGGGGCTTGAACTCACAATCACGAAATCAAGAGTCACAAGTTCCACCAAGTCAGCCAAGCACCCCTAGAGATTACTTAAAAACAAAACCTTTAAAGGACTCTGGCAATGAGTTACAACTGTGCATCCTTAATTATTCTTTTAGGTATCTTTCCTGCTCAAGACTTCAAGCAATTGAAAGGCACCACCACCACTATTATTATTATATATTGTACTGTCTCCTTTAATGTTTAACACAGATCCTTGCATGTATTAAGACAGTAATAGTTACTGATTTAAGGTACTATATACTCTGTCACCAGAGGAAATATTCTTCCCAAATTTATTAGTTCTCTATCAAAAAGCATTTCACTACACAACATATAAACTACCCTATATTAACAAAAATATCTTTGGAAAGATTTACACTTTTCCTCTAATAGCTAATTCATGGCGTTAGTCTTTAATCCTTTTCCATAAAACAATGTTATTTTTTTCTGTGTGTTGCTTCTACTGATGGTGTCAAATGCCTAAAAAGTGCTAAGTGACGATGTGATAAGGTTCTTTACATCTTATATTTTAGCCAGAAACAATATAAAAACAATTCATGATAAAATTCTGATTTCCCAGTGTTTTGCTCCATCATTACCCAAAAATGTTTTCTTAAAAAAAAAATGATAATAATGCCTCTCTCTAAATCTGTTCACTTTTTGCTACTTTTCAGTGAAAAACAAGTAGGCGAAACAAAAAGCCCCAAAACACACTGTACTCTTCTAACAGGCCCATTGTTTAATTGTGACACGACTCAAAAACAAACAATTCCTCAATTGTCTACTGAAGGAGACCAGGGGAAGCTAAATATACGACAGAAATGAAAAAAAGGAGTGGTGTCTGGAACTAGTCTTAACTAGTAAAAATCATTACATTTTTTTATAATCTAACTTGGATCAACTATGGTACTTAATGTACAAACCATACACTACTAAAAAATGATTTGAAAAGCACAACTTGCTTTATATTTTTTACTTACATTTTATATAAATAACAAATGAATCTTAAGTTTTCAGTACCTTAAAAATGAAATCTAACACTATTTGATAGACTTCTAGCAATCTCTCAATAAGCTATAAGAGCTCCCAAAACACTGGCCTCTCCTCCCTTCCCACCTCACAAAAGCTTCAAAAGCTTTTGAGAGAGAAAGTGTCGATTAAAAATATCACTAATCACCTCAAATGTACAACACACGCTATGGAAGGCAAGTTCACAAATTAAAAGGAAAGGGGTGTTTTTATTTGGTGGCAATGGCCATAACGTCAGGTCTGTTAGTAGCAAAGCCAGAAAGGAAAAGGAAAAGTGGGGAAGAGATACAGAAGACAACTGGGGCACTGGAAAAGAATAAAGTAGTGTAAAGAAACTCTGATTCAAACTCAAATAAATGAAGGAGTGGATAATATATCAAATCTATAAAAATGTAAGGATAGGCTAGTTAAGATGAAAAGGATGTTTCCATAGAGCCCAAAGCAAAGTGAAACCAAGAACAAAGAGTAAGCAAGTTACCAATCCATTTATTCTTGAAGGATTTTTGACTAACCCTTGGAGACCTTAAATTTCCACTTTGATGGCTGTCACAGGGGACAGGTGATAAAGCCAAGTCTGCCTGAATTGAAAAATCTAATAGAAGCCCCTTCCACACAAGACCAGGACCTAAAAAGTATAATCTGTTCAAGAGTAAATCAGGAATGAATCCCTCTGGGCCAAATGGAACAAGAAAACCTTCAGTATTTTGAGTCCAGTGATACTGTGGAGTGGGGGCTGGGGGTGAGGTTCTCTGAGGAATCCTAACAACAAAATGTACGTTTTTGGGTATGAATTCATCCCACCTCTGAGGTCCCCCAAATTCCCAAATAGGTTTAATTAAATATGGTCACGCTAGTGAATGGTAAAATCAAATGACAAGAACTTTAGATCTTTTTGGGTACTACTCAGATCTCAAATAATACCCAAAGATAAAATTCTAAGGAAAAGGAACATCTCATAGTGAAAATTCAGAAAACGAAACATAGCACCATGACAGAACTACCCAAAATGGACTGGTGAAATAGATGTAGAATGATTTGACACAGCATATGTATCAGAAGTTTGAAAAAAAGCAAATATGAAAAACCACCATACAAAACTTTTGGAAAGGGGCACCTGAATGATTCAGTCAGTTAAGTGTCCAACCTTGGCTCAGGCCATGAACTCATGATTCGGGAGTTCGAGTCCTTCAATAGGCACTGTCGGTGCAGAGCCTGCTTGGGATTCTCTCTTTTTCCCCCCTCTCTCTCTCTGCCCCTCCCCGCTCACCCCCCCCCCATTCTGTTTCTCTCAATCTCAAATTTAAAAACTTAAAAAAAACCCCATAATACCTGAATATTTGAATTTGACATTTGAAGTAAAAAGGAGTGCAGACTTAGTGGAAGGAAGAATTAGTGAACTGGGTGAGGTATGTCTCTTTAGAAAGTAACTAGAATGCTGCATAGACACAAAGAGAAAATATGAAAGAAAAGTAAGATGAGTAGGTTGGATGACCTAAGATATAACTATTTGGAGTTTCAGAAGAAAGGACATAATGAATGAAGGAATGGTTTACCAGATAAATTAGTAGCTGAGAAATTTCTAGAAGTGATGAAGGACACAAAATCCATAAGATGAAGAAACTTAATAAATCAAAAGCAGGATAAAAGTAATTTACACACACCAAAGTAAAGACACATCAGAGTGAAATTAAGATCAAAGAGCAAAGAGCTCCAAAAATCAGCCAAAGGAGAAAAAAGGGCAATTGGACTTTAGCTTACTTCCTGATAGCAACAACAGCCAAAAAACACTGGAACATTCTCAATGTCCAGAAAGAAGGTGCCAACGTACTTCAGATTCAACAAAACTCTTTTGAGAATGAGGACAAAATAAAAATAATTTGAGACAAAGAAAATTTTCAAAAGATTAGAATTCCACTATTCTCTTAACCAAAATCAGTCAAGTTGGAAATCAAGAACAAAAAGAAAACCAGAAAAATATACCTTAAGTTTTGGAAATTTTAAAACATCTCTAAAAACTTACGGTTAAGAAATGATATAATGGAAATTAGAAAATACTTAGAACTGAATGAGAGTGACAAAGCTACGTACCAAAACTTAGAGGATTGGATAAACAAAATGTGGTATATACCTACTGTAGAGTATGTTCATCTATAAAAAAGAAGTGACATTTGATATGTGCTCTAATGAGCATCAACTTTGAAAACATTAAGTAGAATGAGCCAGACACAAAAGGCCAAATAGTGTATAATTTCACTTCCATGAGGCATTTGGAGTAGTCAAATTCATAGAGACAGAAATAATAGAGATCACCAGGCCTGACGGTAGAGTGAAATGAGCACTTATTGTTTAATGGGTACAGAGTTTCTGTCTGGGATAAGAAAAGTTTTGAAAATGTTAAGTTTTATGTTATGTATATTTTACCACACACACACACACACACACACACTTGCCGGATGTGATTAAAGCACTTACGGACACTTAGAGTTCTGAAGTTTTACTTTATAAACACTCATAGGAATTAAAAGGAGTTCTACTGGTAGTTAGCAGAGATCACAGATAACCAGTATTTCACAATGGGCCAGCAAGTCCTCATAACTCTTGAATGTCCCACCGTGCAATGGTTTAGTTATATATAAAAATATATACGTATATATGTGTGTGTGTGTTTGTGTGTGTGTATATATATATATAAACCTATATAAAATATATTTTATATATAAAAATATATTTTTTACATATAAAATATATTTTTTAAGAAATTTTTTTAACGTTTATTCATTTTAGACAGAGAGAGACAGAACCTGAGCAGGGGAGGGGCAGAGAGAGAGAGGGAGACACAGAATTGGAAGCAGGCTCTAGGCTCTGAGCTGTCAGCACAGAGCCGGATGTGGGGCTCGTACCCACAAACCAAGTCAGATGCTTAAACTGACTGAGCCACCCAGGTGCCCCTAAAATATATTTTTTACAGTTTTAACTCTCACTGAATTTTCCAGCCATGCAACCACTGTGAAACCAAGAGGACCTTGACCTTCATTTTGCTCAGTTCACTTTTACTGAGATGTTTATTCACCATCTGTAATATCATATCACTTAAAGCAACATGCTCATGCTGGATGAGTAATCAATGGCAGTACATCTACATGAGATTGCATTAGGTCAAGCCTATGAACAGATAGATACAGGGACTTCATGCTGAGTTTTTGAGTAGTTGTGATCAAGTTATTTACAAATGTGTATTATAGTTTTCCTTTTATTTCTTATAATGAATATAATAAACAAATATAAAAAATATAAATATACATTATTATATATAAATAATGAGTTGTATTACCTGTAACAGCAAAAGACTGGAAGCATCTCAAGTAGTAATAAATAGGAGACTGGTTTAATTAGCTATATGTATCACCCACTAAAGTATTATATGTGAAAATGAATGAGAAAATCACTCTACCCCATGGAGTGATTTCAGGGTATGCTACTAATGAAAATCAAAGATGGGAGAAAAATAGAAGTATCATATGCTACCATTTATCTAAGGGGAAAGAAAAGGCATGTCAACACATAGACATGCACATATGCACTAACACATGCTTATTATCTTTTTAATCGAAGGATAAAGCTTTGATTGGTTACTGTGGGGGGGAGGAAGGGAACAAAATGGGGAGGGGGGGACTGGGGCACCTGGGTGGCTCAGTCAGTTAAGCGCAGATTCTTGATTTTGCCTTGGGTCATGATCTCACAGTTGACAGCACAGAACCTGGTTGGGATTCTCTCTCTCTCTCCCCCTCAATAAATTACCAACAAAAGTAGAATGAATACCACTACTTGAAATAAATAAGATACCACAGAGACCCAATCTAATAATCCATTGGCTGCTAAAAATGTCCTCGCATTTTTCACTTCACAGACAATACGTGAAACTTATTTAGCTTTACTATTAAGTGAAACAAAGACCACTGTACAAAATTAAATGCAATTTGGCAGAGGCTAAAAATTCCCATTTTCTTCTGTTCTTACATCTTTCGGGGTTACAACATCTACAATGGGAACTTCACTATGTGTTACACATTTAGCAAATACTCATTAACCAGGTTATGACACTGCTTCTATTATGAACTATTATGATGTATCATATTTCCTTTACCAAACTCCCTTTGTGAGAAGGTACTAATTTTATCTCTCTCTTTACTCCCCAACAGCACCTGGCAAAGTGTTATATACGTATACGTCAACATCGTAGAATACCAAAATGTGTTTTTCACCTACATAAACAATGTTAGCCAGTTTAGGCAAGTAAACTACTGCAACTAATCAAGTTGACTACTGAAAGACAATTCACTTATCTCTCTAGTCCTTCAATTCAATTACCTATAAAATGTATTAATACCTGAATTACTATTTTTGAAGTGAATGGGGACAGGAGACTACAGGATGTGAAAAATGCTTTGAAAAATTTTTTATCTGGGTTTATTACCATTTAGTTCTTTTCCTCCAATGGTTTTGCTATGGTAGAACAAACAAGTGTTATTAATTGCAACTAAAAAGATTGTCTACAAAATGCCAACAAAACTATGATAAATTATTAAGGTAAACACAAATTTTGCCAAGATAAAGAGGAATATACAAAACTCAACTGCATTTCCCAAAGTGAAATAGGAAAGGGAAAAGATACCATTTATAACATAATAAAAAAATACCAAGTTCCTAGAACAGAAGTTCCCAAATCTTCTCAACTCACGGTGCCCTTGTTATTCCCAGTAATTATTCAACAATGACAAAAGAAATTCCAAATGGTTTCATTTATTTAGTAGTTAGGTCCAAACAACTTTGGGAAACATGCACCTGATGGGCACTGCACAACTCAAGACCTCAGACACTGCCCACACTCATTTCCTGCTCCATGCTGATCTTTGTACTTTTAATCTCAGCAATTGCTTCATAAAGACAGACATTATCAAATGTATCACAACTTAATGTTGAAACTGTGAACTCCCAAGAGCTCAAAGTCCACACAGTGCTCAACAGATGTCAATCACCGATACCCTCTAATATTTAAAATCCCATGGTGACTCTGAGCTCAGTGGGATATCAGTTTGGGAACCATGTAATTAGAACGTTTACACAGAGGGGAAATATACTCAAAGATATTAAGTAGAACTAATAAATGGAGAGAGATAGAGATACTAATGTTTATGAATTTTAATACTCAAAACTGTACAGATGCCAAATTTCCTCAAATTAATCTACAGATTCAAAGTAATCTTAATCAGGGGTACCTGGATGACTCAGTTAGTTGAACGTCTGACTCTTGATTTCAGCTCAGGTTGTGATCCCAGGGTTGTGGGATTGAGCCCTGTGTGGGGCTCCATGCTGAATGGGATATTCATTCATTCATTCATTCATTCATTCATTCATTCTCTCTCTCCCCCCTCCTCTCCCCTGCTTATGCACTCACTCTAAAATAAATTAATTTAAAAACAAAACAAAACAAAAAATACCAAAGTAATCTTAATCAAAATCCCAAATGGGTTTTATGATAAACTAGACAGCTAATTCTAAAATCTATACAGAAGAACAAAGGCTCAGGAGTAGCAAAGACACTCCCAAAATAGAATCATGTGGAGAGACCTGCCCTGCTATGAACATTTTTTATCTAAGAAATTGGATCCTGTACCAGATACCACACCACTTATGCATCTCTTCCAATCCTTTTAGCCTCACCTGTCTCTTATTCAAGCTGCTACTCCAGCAACCAGCTCTATGCTGGATGTGGCCATTTTTTATTTTTTTTTATCATTTTTAAAATTTTATTTATTTTTTAAAATTTACATCCAAATTAGTTAGCATATAGTGCAACAATGATTTCAGGAGTAGATTCCTTAGTGCCCCTTACCCATTTAGCCCATCCCCCCTCCCACAATCCCTCCAGTAACCCTCAGTTTGTTCTCCATATTTATGAGTCTCTTCTGTTTTGTCCCCCTCCCTGTTTTTATATTATTTTTTCCCCTTCCCTTATGTTCATCTGTTTTGTCTCTTAAAGTCCTCATATGAGTGAAGTCATAGGATTTTTGTCTTTCTCTAACTAATTTTGCTTCACATATTACCCTCTAGTTCCATCCGCGTAGTAGCAAATGGCAAGATTGCATTCTTTTTGATTGCCAAGTAATACTCCATTGTATATAAATACCACATCTTCTTTATCCATTCATCCATCAATGGACACTTGGGCTCTTTCCATACTTTGGCTATTGTTGATAGTGCTGCTATAAACATGGGGGTGCATGTGTCCCTTCGAAACAGCACACCTGTATCCCGTGGATAAATGCCTAGTAGTGCAATTGCTGGATTGTAGGGTAGTTCTATTTTTTGGTTTTTGAGGAATGGACGTGGCCATTCTTTAAATGCATACACAACATAACAATGCTTCACTTCATTCCTGAGCTGCGTACATTGCCACCCACCCACGTGCAATCTGGTAGTGCAGGGGTGAACCTGTAACTATCCGTGATGAGAAGACATCCCATCTCATTAGACAGATCCTTTTTCTATCCTGTGTTGGATGATCCTGTGACAAACTTTCTATAACTTCCTGGAGGACAGTACAATGGGATTGAGCAATCAGTTACACTTCCATATGGGCTACCACTCTACGTATGCTCCACTCCCTCTTTCCCATTATTTCTGCTCCCTGGGATATATTCTTCCTAATAATGAAAAGATACATAAGCCTTCTGCTGCAAGCTCTGCCTTCTGGTGAATCCAGGCGAAGAAAGATCCCTGCCTTATGTCATATCAAGTAAAATTTTATATGGATTAAAGATTTAACGTGAAAGGAAAATTCTCATTTTTATTATTATTATTATTTTAATCTGTATTTATTTTTGAGAGAGAGAGAGAGACAGCATGAAAAGGGGAGGAGCAGAGAGGGAGACGCAGATTCTAAAGCAGGCTCCAGGCTCTGAGCTGTCAGCACAGAGCCTGATGCAGGGCTTGAACTCATGAAAGCGAGTTCATGACCTGAGCCGAAGTCAGATGCTCAACTGACTGAGCCACCCAGGCGCCCCGTAAAATTCTCATTTTTAGAAGATTATATAGGAGGATATCTTTATGTAGAAGAATACCTTTTGTGACTCTAAAGGAAAAGAATGATAAATAAGACTACATTCTATACTATAAAAAGACATGCCATAAACCAGGAGATATCTGCAACAGAAGTTGACAAAAATTGTATCCAGAATATAGAAAGAATTCTTATAAAGAAATACGTTCTGTACTGCGCTAGTGGCAGTGGCAGCAGGTGCACCCTTGGCAGGCAAAATGATGCCAGCGAGTTCGTGACCTATATGTGCTATGAAAATGCTCCTCTAGCAACTGCATCATCGGCACCAAGGACCACGCATCCATTCACATGAAAGTGGCTGAAGCTGACAAGGTGACGGGCAGGTTCAATGGCCAGTTTAAAACCTACGCTATCTGTGGTGCCATTCACAGGATGGGTGAGAGAAACGACTCCACTCTGGTCAAGGCCGATGGCATCGTTTCAAAGAACTTCTGACTAAAGAAGATCATGGATGTGAGATACTTGTCATGAATAAATAGCACCCCCCCAGAAAAGAAGTAAGTAAAAGACAAACAACCCAATAAATAATGGGCAAATGACATGAATGGGCATTTCATGGAAGATGACAAGCGAATAAAATACATGAGAACATGCCCAACCTCATAAAAAAATCATGGAAATGTTAAGGCCAGTAGTAGATACGGAAATGTAAGTTAAGGCCATTAGTAGATACCATTTTACATCTTCTCGATTAAGAAGGCTGACCAAAATCAAATGCTACCAAGATGCAAAGAGAACTTTTATAACTGCTGGCAGGAGTGCAAAGTAGCAAAACTACTTCAGAGAACAATTTGGTATTAGCTTGTAAAGTTGTTTGCCTTTACATTCTGCAACTTAGCAGTTTTATTCCTGGATATAAATCCAAGAAACTCTTGCACATATGCAAATTGTAAGAATATTTATAGTAGTACTGTCATACCAATAAAAGACCAAAAACAACCCTTTATATGCCAGGCTGTGTGCTGATAACAAACATTGCAAAATCTTAATGTTTTAACACAAAGAAGGTTTATTTCTAGTGGACACTAAGTTTGAGGAAGTTATTTTTCCTTAAGATAATTTATGGATCTAGGCTGCTGTGATTCTAAAGTTTACTATCGTAACAAGTTGTCACCGAAATGGAAGAGAGAGACTAAGGGAGCATGTGGGCTTTTAACTGTCTCAGTCCACAAGTGACATACCTTACTCATGGTTCAACAAAACCTGCCACATGCAAGGCAATCCATAAATATCTGTTGAATGAATGCATGAGTACAGAGGAATAAGAGATCATTTTTACCATCTCAAAATGATTTGTGAAAGTGCATGACTTTGACTTGATAAATGACATAAAAGATAGACAGTTTCCACAGATAAAAAATGGGGGAAGGATACTCCAGTACTACCTATAGATCACAGTGAACACGCTTCACCTCACAGACTGGCTGTGAATGATCCTGAGAGGCTGGCTGCCACATCTTCCTGTAGGCTGTGATTAGAATTCTGAGGCTGCATTCCACTTCTGGGAGGGTATGAAATAAAATAATCCAGCAAAGACAGACAAAAAAAAAATATCTCCTTGCTTTAAGAAAAATGTTTTTTGGGGCTCCTGGGTGGCTCAGTAGGTTAAATGTCCGACTTCGGCTCAGGTCATGATCTCACGGTTTGTGGGTTCAAGCCCCCTGCCTGGCTCTATGATGACAGCTTGGAGCCTGGAGCCTGCTTCAGATTCTTTGTCTCCTTCTCTCTCTGCTTCTCCCCTGCTCACACTTTGTCTCTCTCTCTCTTTCTCAAAAATAAACATTAAAAAAAATAATTTTTTAAAATGTTTTTTGGAAAATGATGGAGATATACATAATATATATATTACATATATATTCCTAAGCAGTATCAAATTACATACAGAGGTTTAAAAAACTGAACATTCAAGGGGCACCTAGCTGGCTTAGTCCATAGAGCACATGACTCTAATCTTAGGGTTGTGAAATTAATCTCCATGTTGCATGTGGATCCTACTTAAAAACAAAGAAAAAGAACAACAACAACAACTAAATACTTAGAAAAGTTTTCCTTTGGTGCGCCTGGGTGGCTCAGTTGGTTAAGCGGCCAACTCTTGATTTTGGCTAGGGTCATGATCTCACAGTTTGTGAGTTTTAGCCCCTCATGGGGCTTTACACTGACAGCACAGAGCCTGTTTAGGACTCTCTCTGTCCCTCTCCCCCACTCTCTTTCTCCCAAAAATAAATACATAAACTTAAAAAAATAAAATCTTTAAAAAAAGTAAATAAAACTTGTTTCAGTATGAACATACCATTCTGTAAACTGCGCTATTTAATATGGGTGGATATACTGGACATATATGGCTATTTAAATTTAATTAAAATGAAATAAAATTCAGATACTTAGTCATACTAGCCATATTTCAAATGCTCGGTGGTTACATGTGGCTAGTGGCTGCCATATTGGGCAGCAGAGATATAGAACATTTACATCATGGCAACAAGTTCAAGTTGAACAGCACTATTCTAAATCCTTCTATACAACCACTCATATACAGTCAGAGGAAGAGTGGTTATTTTAATATTAAGATATTTCTAAGTCAAGATTATACCGAAAAGGTTCAAAAACTAAACTTTAGTATAAAGTTTTAATGTTTTCCTTAAGTTTATCAAAAATGGAAAGCAAACAATTCACTTCTGTACCAACTTGGTTAAAAGGCTGACAAGTCAACAAGAACCAGTCTAGATTTAGTAGTACAGAATATATCTCTGAAAATGGGCCTAACATTATATATCCTGGCCACTTATTTATATAAGCCCAGTTGTGAATTAACACCCAAGAACTTTGCTTTCATTCTTTAGAATTACTGTCCAACTTTTAAAGTGTAAATGCCAATAAACAGTGATATGGAATTATAAAGGCTTTCTTTCATGAGAATCCTTCAGTCTTTGACATCTAGGCAAGGATTACTTCCTATACCTCAACAAGGGCAAAATTCAGTTTTCAATTTGTTTTCCCAGATTAAGTCCTCCAGAACCCTGTTTACTAAGAAGCGCATTCATATGAAAATCTTGGAGCAAAGAGGAGAAAAGCATGATGGACTTCTAAGATGCAACATTCCATCAATGTGATTACACTGCAACTACAATGTGATTAACTTCCTGATGGTCATTTAAAGAACACCAAAGTAATGTCTAGAGATTGTCTATTTGACAAGCTTCTATAAAAAGTTACAAAAATACTACATCAAAATAAAAAGCTTCTGCATAGCAAAGGAAACAACAAAACTAAAAGACAACAAAGATGACCTACAGAATGGGAGAAGATATTTGCAAATGACATAACTGATAAAGGGTTAGTATCCAAAATATATCAAGAACTTATGTAAGTCAACACCCAAAAAAACCCAAATAATCCAATTTAAAAAATGGGCAGAAGACATGAACAAAAGGACACATGAAGATGTACATGAAGATGTTCAACATCATTATTCATTAGGGAAATGCAAATCAAAACCACAATGAGATACCATCTCACACCTGTCAGAATGGAGAAAAAGGAACCCTTGTACACTGCTGGTGGGAATGCAAACTGGGTGAGCCACTATAGAAAACAGTATGGAGATTCCTCAAAAAATTAAAACAGAATTACCATATGATCCAGCAATTCTACTACTGTGTACTTACCCAGAGAATATAAAAAATGCTAATTCAAAAAGATATATGCACCCCTAAGTTTATTGCAGCATTATTTACAATAGCAAAATATGGAAGCAATCTAAGTGTCTATCAATAGATGAATGGGGTGCCTAGTTAGTTACGCGTCCAACTTTGGCTCAGGCACATGATCTCACGGTTTGTGGGTTTGAGCACCACATCAGGCTCTGTGCTGACAGCTCAGAGCCTGGAGCCTGCTTCGGATCCTGTATCTCCCTCTCTCTGCCCCTTCCCTGCTCACACTCTGTCTCTCAAAAATGAATGAACATTGGGGCACCTGGGTGGCTCAGTCAGCTGAGCGTCCGGCCTCGGCTCAGGTCATGATCTCACAGTTTGTGAGTTCAAGCCCCGCATCAGGCTCTGTGCTAACAGCATAGAGCCTGGAGCCTGCTTCTGATTCTGTGTCTCCCTCTCTCTCTCTGCTCCTACCCGGCTCATGCTCTGTCTCTCTCTCTCTCTCAAAAATAAATAAACATTAAAAAATTAAAAAAAAAAAAAAGAATGAACATTAAAAAAAATTTTTTTTATACAGATGAATAAAGATGTGGTATATAAATATAATGGAATATTACCCCCCCAAAAAAGAATGAAACCTTGCCATCTGCAACAACGTGGATGGATCCAGAGGATATAATGCTAAGTACACTAAGTCAGACAAGACAAATACCTTATGACTGCACTCATGCATGGAAATTAAGTAACAAAACAGACAAACAACAAAAAAGAGACAGACAAAAAGCCAGACTCTTAAACACAGAGAACAAATTGATGGTCAACAGAGGGGAGGTGGGGCAGGGGGGATGGGTAAAGTAGGTGAAAGGGATTATTGTGATGAGCACTGAGTAATACATCGAATTGCTGAATCACTATACTGTACACCTGAAACTAATATAACTCTGTATGTTAATTGTACTGGAATTAAAAATAATAATACAAAAAATATAATAAAAAATTTTAAAGTACTTACATAAATAAATTTTGCATAACCACCAAAGATAAAGTTCCTCCAAATGCTAGTATAGATCATTTTGCATTATTATATTTCAAAGCCAATTTCTTCTGTAAACAAATATACAAAAGCAGCAGCAAGCACCACCACAGAAAGCTTTCCCTCCCAACTATCTCCTCTACCTAGCCATATTTGATCAAATGATTAACATTGATTCTTTTTAAGGGTAATAGACCTGAATGTTTTTCCCATGTTTCTACAATACACAAGGAGAAAAATACTTTTCTATATTCTAATTTTTATAAATGAACATGTACTGTTTTTGTAATGAGGAATAATAGCTGTCATCTTCAATTAAAAAAAATAAAAACTTTAGGTGAAATAGGTGAAGGTAAAGGGGATTAAGAGGTACAAACATCCAGTTATAAAATAAATAAGTCATAGGGATGAAAAGTACAGTATAGGGAATACAGTCAATAAGATTGTAATAATAACACTGTATCGTGACAGATGGTAACCACACTTATTGTGGTGAGCATTTTGTAATATACAGAATTGTCAAATCACTATACTGTACACCTGAAACCAATATAACATTGTATGTCAATCATAGCTGAATTTAAAAAAAACCCTATTGATCTTACAAGAGCTTCATATACTACTACTTTTTTTTTTTTTAATTTAAGAGAAACAGTGAGAATGGGGGAAGGGCAGAGAAAAAGAGGGAGAAAGGGCATCCCAAGCAGGCTCCAAGCTGTCAGCACAGAGCCTGATGTGGGACTCATCCTACAAACCGTGAGATCATGACCTGAGCCAAAATCAAGAGTCAGAGGATTGACTGACTGAGCCACCCAGGCGCCCTGCTCATATACTACTACTTCTTCAACTGTCATAATCTCATAGAAGTTCTACTCCTATGAGCTCTGACAGCACTAATACCATTCCCTTGCTGGTTACTGATTTAGTGCCTCTCAATTCCAAGTTCACCCAGTCTGTCTATTCTGAAAATAGACCTGGGACTTTTAAAGTTTTTCCTTGGCCAGCGGGCACAATGTTAAGCTTTATCAGTAGAGGGCGCAGGAGAGACATTGTAGGAGAAAAGTTTTGCTTCCTGGTTCTGGTGTGTTTGCTCACCAGACTCCTCCAGCATCAGACTTGTATTCAGCAAGGTGACCAGCAGCATACCCAGCAGCCACCAGTTCCCCCTACTCTCTTCTTGGGAGCTTTTGTAGTGGAGTTAACTAACACCTCCCTGTCAACAGCTTTCTCTGGTACCCTAGAGAACAGATGTTCAGCAAGTTCTGCCCACACAGCACCACTGCTATTTAGGTATCCAGAGGCATGCTGTCTCCAACAAGGTCTAGATCTCAGCTCTGGGGGAAGGAGGGTTCCTTCCTAGGTGCCGAGTGAGCTATGAGCCCTAGGTAGCAGCTGTTCCTTATATCTGCTATTACTATATTCTTCAGACTTGTATTTACTTCTTACTAGCTCACGCGTCATTATTCTACCCTCTTGTTATAATCAATAATTCGTTCCACATTCAAATGATTCTGTGGTTTCTCTTCTGATTGGACCCAGAATGATAGAGTCCCATCTGTAAGTTTTACACTTACACACTTCTTTGAACTTCAATCACCCGGCATCTAACTTTTCTTCTCTCTTTCTGTAAGATATTTTTTTAAAGTTTATTTACTTATTTTGAGAGGGAGACTGCAAAAGCAGGGGAGGGGCAGAGAGAAGGAGAGACAGAATCCCAGGCAGGCTCTGCACCATCAGCACAGAGCCCAATGTGGGACTCGAACTCATGAACTGTGAGATCATGACCTGAGCCGAGATCAAAAGCTGGACATTTAACTGACTGTACCACCCAGGTGCCCCTCTATAAGATTTTAAACTCATGGCTGGCAAGGAACATTTTTCTTAATTTGCTGCATCAATCTGATGCTGTCCAATATAATTCTTTTAATACAGAGGGACTAACAAATGTTTAAACTCACTTCACATGATTCATAAATACTCTATACACCCTCATTAGTTTAAGACCGCTATAACAAATAAAACACTTTTTAATGATCTGCAATGGTTTCAGAATTTCACCAACCAAACCATAAATAATCAGGATAGCATTAGAATGTACTCCTTGGTGTCCCTAGACTACAAGGTTTCAGAGACTGGAACAGCCAACATGCTTAGACCTCCTAGGCCCAGTAAGATAGGAGATATGAACTGCTCATGCTCACAGACTATTCATGGCTACAGGGTCAGAAAGAGGCTGAGGATGAATAATGCTTATTTTTGTATAAATGTGAAACAATAAGGTAAAAAATTATGCTCAGAACAAGGATGTTAAACAGCCAAGTGACAAGTTATTTACAAACAAGTAACATAACTACATTGGAATTTCAGGGTGATAAGGTTGGATGTAAAATAAAGGAGTACGAGGTTTTATGGTAAAGCTGCCTTCTGTGCTTTTGGAAACCTGGCAGAAACCCCCCTCTAACAAGCACAGTATCATCAACACTGAGAGTATGTCCTATGAGGGAAAGTCGGAAAGGGTCAGAAAACTATCCTCACTGGCCCCAAACTTAATTTGCCTGATCTTTGCTGAAACGGTACACTCTAGCTTATCCCAGTAAAATGTAACTAGCTTGTGTAAAATCTGTATGAAATGCGTGTTTTCCTCAAGCCTCAAAACCAGCCCTCTGTGGGATTACCTCAGTAGCAAGTTAGAATTGGGAGTCATAGCTGGAAGTACAGAAAATATAAGAAACATGCAATTGCCTTGAGTTCAAACACAGAAAAAGTTGCGTGACTTTTCAAATGCCTTTTAGTAATGTAAAACAGTACCACTCAAAAAGAGTTATGCTGTTTTCTACCAGTACTCAATGAAATACAAAAATTGAGAGAAACTCAATTTAGAAACTCTCACAGTAATTTGCTATTGACACTAACAACAACAAAAAGGGCTTGTATTTTGTATGTCTAATTTTTCTTTCATTTCCATTGTATAGTATTTTACAAAAGTTGTTAGTCCAGTACCAAAAGATTCTGAGAGGCACTGTTCTAAACGACTCAACGCTGAACACAAGATATTTTCCCAAAAGATCTGAATACATATTTCTCAAAAGATATAAAAATGGCCAATAAGCACATTGGAAGATACTCAATGTCATTAGCCATCACAGAAATGCAAATTAAAACCACAAGATACCATTTCACACCCATTAGGATGGCTACTATAAAAAAAAAAAAATAACAGGGGAGCCTGGGTGGCGCAGTCGGTTAAGCGTCCGACTTCAGCCAGGTCACGATCTCGCGGTCCGTGAGTTCGAGCCCCGCGTCAGGCTCTGGGCTGATGGCTCGGAGCCTGGAGCCTGTTTCTGATTCTGTGTCTCCCTCTCTCTCTGCCCCTCCCCCGTTCATGCTCTGTCTCACTCTGTCCCAAAAATAAATAAACGTTGAAAAAAAAAAAAAAAAGAAAATAACAGGTGTTAGTGAGGATGTGGAGAAATTGGAACTCTCACACACTGCTGGCAGGATTGCAAAAGGGTACAGTCGCTTTGGAAAACAGCCTGTTAGCTCCTCAAAAGGTTAAACATGGAGTTACCCTATGACTCAGCAATTCCATTCATATGTATATACTCAAAAGAAATGAAAGTATGTCCACACAAAAACCTATACACAAATGTTCACAGAAGCACTATTTGTCTAACAGTCAAAAAGTGAAAGCAGCCCTATTTCCATTAACAGATGAGTAGATAAATAAAATGTGGTGTACCCACACAATGGAATATTATTTAGCCATAAAAAGAAATGGAAGTATCCATACACACTACAATATAAATCGACCTTGAAAACACTGTGCTAAAATGAAACAAACCAACCACATAAGACATTTTCCATGAATCTACTTACATATCCAGAACAAATTTATAGAAACAGAAAACATATTGGTGGTTGCCTGGGACAAGGGGGGAGCAGTTGGGGTAAAACAAGTGACTGCTATTGGGTGCAAGATTTCTATTTGCGGTAATGCAAACATTAAAAAGTAGTGATGGTTAGGTAACCTTATGAATACAGTTAAAACATATAACACACAAAACCCCCCACTTAAATGTATACCCTTTAAATTTTTTTTTTTTTCAACGTTTATTTATTTTTGGGACAGAGAGAGACAGAGCATGAACGGGGGAGGGGCAGAGAAAGAGGGAGACACAGAATCGGAAACAGGCTCCAGGCTCTGAGCCATCAGCCCAGAGCCCGACGCGGGGCTCGAACTCACGGACCGCGAGATCGTGACCTGGCTGAAGTCGGACGCTTAACCGACTGCGCCTCCCAGGCGCCCCAAATGTATACCCTTTAAAGGGTGGATTTTATCATAGATGAATTATATTTCATTTTTTTTTAATTTAAAGGAAAAGAAGCCATATAGATGCAGAAAGGGAATAACAGAAACAGAGGCAGAGATGGAGGGTTTACTTCTGGTAAAGAAGCTACTCTGAAGAAATTGCTGCAGCCTCCTAGAGTAATTAAAAAAAAAAAAAAAGATTTCTAAACAAATGATTTGAAGAATAGAAACATCACTGGAATGATCACACAGCCTTTCAATGGGACAGCTTTCCAGGAGACAAAACTATTTAAAGTCACACTTCTTGCTGTGTTCAGAAAATGAATCATCGTAACTTCAAAGCCATTCCTCCTACATTCTATGCTACTGTTCTTCATATGTGAGGAAAAGACTGATAGTTATCATGTAACAAAACAACAACAACAACAACAACAAAAACACCGAAAAATAACAGCTGTCTGGATTATGTGTTCTGCTAGTAAAATTTCTATCAGGTGACATAAAAATATGGAAGTAAAAAATGTTCAGTTTTTCCTTTAAGAAATTAATGTTCTTGGAGGAAAACAATTTTGAAAATCATTTGTTTCAGGCTTTCACACTCTTATCATAATACCCTAATTCTCAAAATCATCCATGCCTCTCAAAACTTCTAAGTCACTGCAGCCCATGACTTAGTTATTATCCCTAAATGCACTCTCAGCCCCTCCCAGTCTAATCTTCACACTGCAGGGAGCAACCCTGAAGTACATTAAATTTTGTCACTTCAGTGTCCTACTTAAAGCCTTCAAGTGGGATACTGAAGATAAAGCCCAACAATACATGCATGATAAGGTCCCTAACTTTCCAGACTCATTTCTTTGTAGTCTTTCCCTCTACGGGCTTTAAGTTTTATCCATTCTTCCAGTTTTTCTAACGGCCATCTCAGGCCTTCACACATGACCTTCCAGGAAGATTTTTTTGTTCACTGAACGGTCATCCTAATTTCCCTGGGACTAGGGAGCTTTCCTGGGACATGGGACTTTCAATACTAAACCCAAGAAAGCCTGTGGCAAACTGCAACTGAGTTGGTCAGCCTATTTTCTGTCTACCACCTCCGCCTGTCGAGTATTGGCATACAGGTCACTTTCTCAGAAAACCTTCTCTAACATCTCTTCACTCCCATCCCATGTATCTTATTTTATCTCGTTTGTTAACATTCATCACACTGGATTTGCCTTTTTAATGTCTGTCTTCCCTTACTATGTTATAAACTCCACAAGCACAGATCCATTATTTTGTTGACCACCTCATCACCTAAAATTGTGTCCAGTTCATCTGTTTACACGAGTAATTGCTGAATAAATAAACCAATGAAAGTTTTATCTATGATGGCATCAGAGTCAAGTAAAGGTTTTTTCCTTTTTAGGCTAGAAGGGACCCAGCAAAATTTGAAGATACAGTCACTATTCTGTCTTCTTTCAGGTCACGATTCTAGAAAACTAAGACAATTAATTAAACGCTCTATTTATTCTGATCCTCACAACTGATAAAACTGATCTAGGAATCTCACCTTAACAACCATATATATTCAGGATAAGACCAGCAGGACATTAAACAGTCTAAATTCTCACGATTCGATCCCTATTACAAGAATTCCTCAATTTACAACAGATCATATTCCTACTCAGAAGGTAGGATTCCAGGCAAAAGGAACAAGTATGAACATGTAAGTATGATCTAATTTATGGGACAGCAAAGAGACAAGAGGACATATGGCAGCAAGTAGTGAAAGGTCAGACTGTTGAATGGGGCCAAAAAGTCACAGGTGCTGGGCAACTGGGAGCACCAGAAGTTTGAGAGATTTGGTTTTAAGTATTTTTTATTCTTGGGGTGCTTGGGTGGCTCAGGTGATTAAGCATCTAACTCTTGATTTCAGCTCAGGTCATGATCTCTTGAACAATGAGATGGATCCCCGCATTGGGCACCATGTTGACAGTGTGAGCCTGATTGGGATTCTCTCTCTCCATTTCTCTCTGCCCCTCCCCTGCTCACACGTGCGTACTCTATCAAAATAAACTTAAAAAAAAATGAGTTTAGGGGCACCTGGGTGGCTCAGTCAGTTAAGCATCCAACTTCGGCTCAGGTCATGATCTCTCAGTCTACGAATTTGAGCCCTGCTCGGGCTCTGTGCTGACAGCTCAGAGCCTGGAGCCTGCTTCAGATTCTGTGTCTCCCTCTCCCTCCGTCCCTCCCCTGCTCACACTCTATCTCTCTCTCAAAAAAATAAACATTAAAAAAAATTTTAATAGGGGCGCCTGGGTGGCTCAGTCGGTTAAGCGTCTGACTTCAGCTCAGGTCATGATCTCACGGTCCGTGAGTTCAAGCCCCGCATCGGGCTCTGTGCTGACAGCTCAGAGCCTGGATCCTGTTTCAGATTCTGTGTCTCCCTCTCTCTCTGATCCTCCCCCATTCATGCTCTGTCTCTCTCTGTCTCAAAAATAAATAAATGTTAAAAAATTTTTTTTAATAAAAAATGAGTTAAAAAAAAAAACAAGTATTTTTTATTTTCATCTCTTATTCTCAAAAGTAGTACATGATCATTACAAAAAAACCCAGACCAGAATAAAATCTAAATTCCACTTCCCAGAAAGACCTGTTTTTTATATTTTCATACTAGAAGCAGGGAAATGACACAGTTAAAGGAAAAACGCCCTCAGGCTCTCCTAAGTCATTCAAATATTTATTTTGTGCCTACATTGTGTCAGATGCTAGAGATCAAAGATAACTACCATTCAGTGTCCCCCCTGAGCTTGCTGTCAGTGGGAAAAGTAATAACAAGATGACTACTGTGAAGTAAGGTAAGAGCAATAGGGATGAGTGGAATGCAATGGAAAACAGGACCCACAGCTCCCATTCATATGAGTAATGAGGCCAAGAAATCAGACTTGTCTTTTGAAAGATGAGAAGAAATTTGCCAGGCAAGTAAAGAGAGGAAGGTCTCTATACACAGAGGAAGCAGGATGTAAAGAAATGTTGTAGTCTAAATGTGATCCTTTTTTTCTTCCCCCGGGCCTTCACCCAATCACCACACTAAAAAAGTGAAACGATGACCAAGCATGAAAGAAGGGTCAAGACTCAGAAAATGCTTCAAAAAGCCTGTAAGGTAGAGAATGGGGAAGTAAGGAACAACAAAGACTACTTTAAAAAGAAAAAAAGTTTTGGTCACAAACACCAAATAGCAAAAAAAAAAAAAAAAAGAGCAGGGCAATAAATATATGAAAAGAGAGATGCAAACTGGAACAAGATACCATTTCCTACCATCAAAGTGATAATCTATCAATCTAAAATAAGACCTTTTACTGAAAAATGGTCAATAGCAGACCGATTTTACTCAATTCCTTGGGTGGTTATCTAAGTTAAACAAAAATTGGAGCCAGCTTATCCTCATAAAAAATGGTATCAAATCAGAAGCCACCATGTAGTCTATCCCAAATTTCCATGAAAACAATTTATATCAGATCTCTGAAGGATTTCCACTAGCTATAAGGTCAATCTTAACTGAGGAAAGATTCATGACCCAGCCATGCTCTGCTTCATATAAGAAAGTTCAACCATCTGCCTAAAAGAAAATATGAAGATATCTTGTCCTCTCTGCAAGCCACCTTTTATTTAGAGACCCAAAGTCGGCCTCAAAGAAACAAACTAATCAGCCAGTCTAGTTAAGCTGTTTCTTGCTATGCAGAGGTGGGTTTTGTGGCAGCCAGCATTCATTTTCCTGTCTGATCTTTCTACATGCATTTAGGAAACTACCATGCAACTTCCAGAAAACAAGCAAGAAGTGTCTATGTGCCTGTGTGTATGTATGTAAGGTTCAGGTGGAGCTGTGTAAGTACAGAGAAACATGGATTGGCGCATGGCTTCCTGGGAGGTATAGTCCTATATAAGCAAAGTGTTGTGTTGTACGTAGAATGCTAGAATCACAAAGAGCCCTAACAGTGCATATTAGAAACCAGGGTAGGGTAAGCTCCCACCATAACTATCATATTAGATGAGTATCTACTAATCACTGGAACTCAGACTAGGAGCTGTGTTATCTTTCAGCAATACACCTAAGAAGAGGTTTCAACCAGAATCCCAGTCAACTATAGCAAGGATAATTCACAAACATTTCTGACAAATGCATATCAGATACTATATAACTGTTATAATTCAAAGATGAAGAAGCAGAAAATATATTCAACAATTTTTGTTGGTTCCAACAAAAAATAATGTAGCACAAGAGATAATTACCCATCACATAGAAGCAGAGCCTAATTTAGATGGTAAATAACCTCAAGACACAACTAACTTCCAGTTTGGCAAACTCTATGAAACAGGCATATATGGAGAGAAAAGACAATGATAAAACCAGAGTAGAAGAAAAGGGAGTAGGGCAAATTTTTAAAGGATGTAAAGAAGCTAAAATTTCAATAGCAGAAATAAAGCCTACATCGGAAGAGATAAAGGAAAATAAAATGAGTGATAAGGACAAACATTTTGAGAAGCTCATGAAAAGACAGAAATGATAAGCCAGCCTAATTATTACAAGTATTTTCAAGAAAGAAAACAGAACTAGATCAAAATAACCAAAAACATTTCTGGAAATGAAAAAAGAATGAAGAACAAAGATTATAAGGCACTAATGTATCAGGCAATATTAATGAACATTTATAAAAGATATAATCTGTCAAAACATTTCAGTAAAAAGAAAAATCTTTATCACCACCAGGCACAGGAAGCTCTGAAGCAAGATGATTAATGCAAGACAACACAGAACGACACCTACAGAACTTGAGGATGTTAGTGATCTAGTAATTATTAAATATGTCTTCTAGTTACTCTTACTAAAAATATTAGCTGAAAATTCTGGTTGACATACATGATCAATCAACTTAAATGTTAAGACAGAAAATTGGTTGGGGTGCCTGGCTGGCTCAGTCGGTTAAGTGTCCGACTCTTGATTTCGGCTCAGGTCATGATCTCACAGTTCGTGAGTCTGAGCCCCACATGGGACTCTGCGCTGACAGCACAGAGCCCACTTGGCATTCTCTCTCTCCTCTTCTCTCTCTCTCAAAAGTAAACATTAAAAAAAAAAAAAAATACAGAAAACTGGCAATGAGCACCAACTCCATTTAAATAAAACTTAAAGAATTTGTGTTAACATTCAATGTAATTACCAAGAGAAAAGTCTTGAAAGATAAGTTAAAAACATGAAATGGGTAAAAAATATACTAACTATATGAAGTTCCAAGCTCACCATAGAGTGAAAACACAGATAAAGTGAAAGTGGATTAAGAGTTGAGAAGCTAAAAAAAAAAAAAAAAAAAAAAAAAAAGAGTTGAGAAGCTAGTCTTCTAATATAGAAGGAGTCAAAGTATAATTTTCTTTTTCAGACTGAAAAAGCAGATAGGTTTATTTTTTTAACCTAGATTTACACTTGAATTCATATAAACTATAAAATAGTGGACTTAAAAACAGGATGTATAAATTCCAAATATCTGAGATAAAAGCAACCCAAATATAATTTACAATGCAAAAGACAGAAAATATCAACAGACAACTGAATAAACAAAATATGGTATACAGCTGGCCCTTGAACAACACAGGTTTGAACTGTGCACTATATGCCAGTTTTTTGATATAGTACAGTACAATAGATATGTTTTCCTTATGATTTCCTTTGTAACATTTTCTTTTATCTTCCTTTATAAGAATATAGATATATAATACATTTAATGTGTAAATTATGTGTTAATCATTGTTTATGTTATTTGTAAGGCTTCCAGTTAACAGTAGGGTATTATTAGTGGTTAAGGCTTCTGGTCAACAGTAGGGCATTAGTGGTTAAATTTTGGGAGAGTCAAAAGTGAGATGCAAACTGTGTATAGGGGGTTGACACCTCTAATCCCCGTATTGTTCGAGGGTCAAGTATATATATACAATGGAGTATTAGCCTTAAAACAGAATGAAGTACCAATCCATGCTATACATGGCATGTGAAATAAGCCAGACACAAAAGGACAAATATTGTATGATTCCACTTATATGAATCATCTAGAATAGGCAAAATCATAAAAGACATAAAGTAGATCACAGATAGGTTACTAAGGATTGCGGGTAGGGAGGAATGGGGAGTTAGTGTTTAATGAGTATAAGAGATTCAGTTGGGGAAGAGGAGATGAATGGTGATGATGGGTGTACAAAATGTACATGTACTTAATGTCAAAGATTTATATAAAGTGGTCAAGACGGTAATTTTATCTTATGTGTATTTTACAATTAAAGCAGCAATTAATCATTAAAAACAAAAGCATTAAAAATAAAATAGAAACACACCCAACATAATTCATTATGACAATAAACTAACTTTAAGCATTCACCTTGAAATAAAACAAAAACAAACCACATGTAATTTAAAAGAGACACAGCTAGGGGTGCCTGGTTGGCTCAGTTGGTGAAGCATCCAACTTTTGATCTCTGGGTCATTGAGTTCGAGCCTACTTTAAAGGAAAAAAGAAAAAAGGAAAAAAAAGGAGACACAACTAAAACAAAATGGCATGGAATGAGAAAGCTGGGTAATTTATTGAACAAAGAAATTTAGGACAGACAGGAATTTAAGTAAAATACAAGACTCAGAAAGCAGGGTGATTATTTTTGATTAAGTGTAATCTATAATGAAGATCTTTAGCAGTAGAGAACTTACACATGCATCAAATAATACTGCATCAAAATACATGATAAAAATCATTAGAGTTGAGAGAATGAGAAGCCAAGCCACAGACTGGAGAAAAATACCTGCAAAAGAAACATCTGATATATAAAGGACAGTTAATGAATATATACAAAGAACTCTTAAAACTCAACAATATAAAAATTAACAATCCAATTTAAAATGGGCCTAAGATCTGAAGAGGTACTTTACCAAAAATGATACAGAGATGGAAAAGCAGCATGTAAAAAGATGCTCAGGGCACCTGGATGGCTCAGTCGGTTAAGCATCTGACTTTTTTTTTGTGGGAGAGAGAGAAAATGCAAGTAGGGGAGGGGTGGAAGTGGGCCCACACTAACAACAGAGAACCCAATGTAGGGCTTGAACTCACAAACCATGAGATCATGACCTGGGCCAAAGTCGGATGCTCAACTGACTGAACCACCCAGGTGCCCCAAAGCATCCAACTCTTGATTTTGGCTCAGGTCATGACCTCACGGTTTCATGAGTTTGAGCCCCAGGTCAGACTCTGCTTTGACAGCTTGAAGCCTGCTTAGGAGTCTCCCTTTTTCCCTCTCTCTCTGCCCCTCTCCCAACTCACGTTCTGTCTCTCAAAATAAATAAACTTAAAAAAAAAAAAAAGAAAACAGATGCTCAACATCAATCATTAGAGTACTGCAAATCAAAACAATGAGATACCACTACATACACCTATTAAAATAGCTAAAGTCTAAAACACTAACAACATCAAACGCTCATGAGGATGTTGGGCAACAGGAACCCTCACCTACTGTTGGTTGAAAAGCAACATGGTATAGACACTCTGAAAAACAATTTAAAGGCTCCTTACAAAAATAAATATACTCTTACCATACAATCCAGCAATTGTGCTCCCTGGTATTTACTCAAATCAGCTGAAAACTTCTATCCATACAAAAACCAAATACAGGAGCACCTGGATGGCTCAGTTGGTTCAGCGACCAACTCTTGGTTTCAACTCAGTTTGGGTTCAAGCTCGGTGTCAAGTTCTGCATTGACAGCACAGAGCCTGCTTGGGATTCTTCCTCTCTCCTGTCCCTCCCCTGCTTATGCTCTGTCTCTCTCAAAATAAGTAAATAAATACACACAGATGTTTATAGCAACTCTATAAATGACAAATGTGAAAGCGACTGAGATATCCTTCAGCAGGTAAATGAATAAACAAACTGTAGTACTTCCAATAGAATAATATTCAGTGCTAAAAATGAATGAGCTATTAAGCCATGAAAAGATATGAAGGAAACTTAAAGGCATATTCCAAGTTGAAAAGGTTACATACTATATGATTCCAATTATAGGATATTCTGGAAAAGGCAACATTATGGAGACTGTAGAAGCACCAGTGGTTGCCAGGAATTAGGGAGAAGGGAGAGATAAATAGGTGGAACACAGGCGATTTTTAGGGTTGGGAAACTGTTCTGTTTTTCTGATGGATACATTTCATTATCCACCATTTGTCCACACCCATTGAATGTACAATATCAAGAGTGAACTCTGATGTAAACTATGGACTTTGTTTGATGTGTCCATGTTGGTTCATTAATTATAACAAATATACCACACATGGCAAGATATTGACTGTCGGGGAAGGAGTGCTGGCAGTACAGGGGAGCTTAGGGTATATGGCAACTCTGTATTCTTTACTCAATTTTGCCACGAACCTAAAATTGATATATAAAGTCTATTAACTTAAATATTAAAAATCATTAGAAATGAAAGAAACCGACAACCAACCAACATGTACTTACTGCAAGCTCATGTGTTCTAAGTAGAATAGCAAAGTAACAGAGAAACAAGAAAAAGAAAGAAACCAAATAACTTCAGATGAAAGTGCTATAAAGAAAGCCAAAAAGGGATGCCTGGCTGGCTCAGTCAGTAGAGTATGTGAATCTTAATCTCGGGGTCCTGAGCTCAAGCCCCACATTGGGCATGGAGCCTACTGTTAAAAACCAAACCAAACCAAACAAAACAAGACACAGAAGGGCAAGAAGACAGATACCAAGTGGGCTAGGTGGGGACTATTTTAGTAGACTGATCAGGTAAGGCCCCTTCAAAACAGTAATGTATGAAGAGAAGATTCAGGCAGAAGAAACAAAAATGTAAAAGTCCCAACGTGAAAATAAGGCTCTTAAAAACAATGCTACCCTGTCAGTCTTTGACATATTAAGATTTAAAAATTAATGAAGACTAAATTTTATAATTAATAAGAACTATTAAGAAGGAATAATAAACCAAATAAGAGAATTTGAATAAAGTTTTACATATATACTCTGAAAACAGAAAGTGGTTTTTTTTGTTAAAGCTTATTTACTTTGAAAGAGAGAGTGCCAGGGAGCAGGGGAGGGGCAGAGCGAGGGAGAGAGAATCCCAAGCAGGCTCCACACTGTCAGCGCAGAGCCTGATATGGTCTCAAACTCACAAACTGTGAGACCAACTGAGCCACTTAGGTACCCAAACAGAAAATGTTTTTAAGTTTCACAGAACATTCACCAAATTGGATTATCCTTTAAATCATACACACATGCACAAAACTCTCAGTAAATTAAAAAAATATTTTTTTTAAATTTTAAAGTAGGCCTCACATCCAGCAGAGAGTCCAACATGGGGCTTGAACTCATGACCCTGAGATCAAGACCTGAGCTACGATCAAGAGTTAGACACTTAACCGACTGAGCCACCCAGGTGCCCCAGTAAATCTTAAAAAATAATTTAAAAGACTATAAAAACAGAGTGAATAGAACTGTCCTAAATATCACTTGAGTCAAAGAGGAAATCAAACTAGAGCTACTATTTGGAAAGTAATAAATATAAGAACATGATTCATGTAAATTTTAGAGTGCAGCCAAAGCAGTCCTCAAAAGCAAATTAAGAGCATCAATGCTTTCATTATTTAAAAAGAAAAAAAAAAAAAAGAGGAACTAAGAACTTGAGTAGAAAAAGCTCAAAAAAAAAAAAAAAGAAGAAGATCAAAATAAGGAGAAAAGTAGAAATCAGGAAATCAGAAAACCAAAAGAATTCACCTCAAAGTTGGTTATTAAAAACAACTAAGTAGACAAACATCAAATCAAGAATCATAGAAAGAAATCAAATCAAGAAAAATAACAAAATCACTAATAAAAAGGTAGAAATACCAGATTTTAATTATAACATATTACATACATCCATATAACAAATTTGAAAATCTTAAAAATATAAAATGGGAAAATTGGGGTGCCTGGGTGGCGCAGTCGGTTAGGCGTCCGACTTCAGCCAGGTCACGATCTCGCAGTCCGGGAGTTCGAGCCCTGCGTCGGGCTCTGGGCTGATGGCCCAGAGCCTGGAGCCTGTTTCCAATTCTGTGTCTCCCTCTCTCTCTGCCCCTCCCCCGTTCATGCTCTGTCTCTCTCTGTCCCAAAAATAAATAAAACGTTGAAAAAAAAATTTATAAAATGGGAAAATACAAATTATCAAAACTGACTCATGAAAAAGAAAGGATTCCTCAAGATTCTACAGAAGTAACTATGTAAGTTACCATTTGGCCTGTATACTATTAAACTAAATTTCTGAGATTCTTTTCTACTCTTTCAATAAATTCTACACATTTGACTAATATGAATGGGGTTTTGGTTCCTCATAACATGTCCCTTTGGATACCTTTGGCTATTAGCAAATTTATGATATGTACACTTATTTGTAGTTAAAAGAAGGAAAACCTTATCAACACCTAAAAAGTGTCATAAAAACATCTGCTAAAATTCAGAAGCCATTCCTATTGTTGTAAGGTAGGAACAGAATAAAATAACACTATTTCTCTAAAACCAACAGTTGCCACCATCCTTAATTGTAAAAATACCAGAGACATTCTAAGAATGACAATTATTACCTCTCTTCTTTAAAAAATTTTTTAAACATTTTTTTTAAGTTTATTTATTTTGAGAGAGAGAGAGAGGGAGAGAGCACCAGCAATGGAGGGGCAGAAAGAGAAAGAGGAAATAAGTTACACATTCAGCAATAGGAAAAGAACAAATACAGCACAGCTGTACAATGGAATGTTAGGCAAACATTAAAAAACGATCTTTTTTTTTTTTTTTTTTAATGTTAATTCATCTTTGAGAGACAGAGCATGAGCGGGGAAGGGGCAGAGAGGGAGACACAGAATCCGAAGGAGGCTTCAGGCTCCGAGCTGTCAACACAGAGCCCGATGCCAGACTCCAACTCACAAACTGCGAAATCATGACCTGAGCTGAAGTCGGACGCTCAACCGACTGAGCCACCCAGGCGCCCCACATTAAAAAATGATCTTAAGAACAAAGGGAAATGTTCAAGATTTAGCAAGATAACAAATTATAAAAACCAGGATTCCAATTTTACAAAAGTAACTGTTCTCACACACATATATGTGTACGTGTATACATGTGTGTGTATACATATATATATAACTGTTCTCACACATATATAGGTACGTGTATACGTGTATATATATGTGTATGTATATGTGTGTATATATATTTGTGTGTGTATGTATACATACATATATAGTGGCAAGAAGCATAACAAAATATCAACAGTATTTTGATATCCATACATAATGGAATAAGGGGTTAAAAAAAGCAACTTTATTCTTTTCAAGTATTTAATCAAGAAGGTGAAAAAAGTTCAGTAAGAATTTACAATTTACAATAGAGATACTGTATCAAACATTTAGTTCTATTTCCACTATTATATGTGCCAATGTAACTTTTCCCTTCTTTAATAATTTACTCTTTAGAGCACCTGAAATTTTCTTTACATGCTTTACCCACCTTTTGTTGCTCATATTTTTATTATATAATAATTTTGTTTTGTTCACAAGCCTATAAATTAAGAACAGAAATTAAAAATTTCAAAGCTGAGAATACACCTTAAAATCACCTTGTCCTAATGAAATAAAAGGCCAAAATGAAACCTTCTAGCTTTCCAGAACCTATTAAACATTCACATGAAAAAACATTACCAATAGCTTGATCAGAAAGATGTGAGGAAGAACTCAGTAGTGCAAGCTAAAAGTGCTCTGCATGCATATGTACATGTAGCACTTAAAAAAATTTTTTTGGGGGCGCCTGGGTGGCTCAGTCGGTTAGGCGTCCAACTTCGGCTCAGGTCATGATCTCACGGCTCAGGAGTTCAAGGCCCGCCTCGGGCTCTGTGCTGACAGCTCGGAGCCTGGAGCCTGCTTTGGATTCTGTGTCTCCCTCTCTCTCTGCCCCTCCCCCTCTTGTGCTCTGTCTCTCTCTGTCTCTCAAAGATGAATAAATGTAAAAAAAAAAAAAAGAATTTTTAAGTTTATTTATTTTTGAGAGAGAGTGTGCGCACAAGCAGGGGAGGGGCAAAGAGAAGAAGAGACAGAATCCCATGAGGATGGGGGGCGTGAACTCATGAACTGTGAAATCATGACCTGAACTGAGATCAGGAGTCAGATGCTTAACTGACTGCGCCACCCAGGGGCTCCAGTACATGTATTACTTTTAACTAACACTAGTGAGTTCTTCCTTACACCTCCCTCTTTGATTAGTTTCAACTGGCAAAAATTGAGAAATAACTCTCATTTCTAGATGAATAACTCAGGCTTTCCCCACACTGCAAATAAAGATTATGGATTAACATGTTAAGAAAATATATAAGAACAATAAGAATACCTGAACCAGAGTGGAGCTCAAGAAAAACTGCCAAAGAGAGCTACACACACAGGTGGAAATGGATGAGGATGAAATCAGTAGAGGACAAAAGATGGGGATAAAAGGGCTTTTTGGTTGTTTGTTTGCTTGCTTTTCAGATGTGATGCTTACAATAAAACCATTACAATATTACACCCTGAATCTCTATAATCCATTTTCACAGCAACCTAAAACTCTTAAAATTTTTTCTATGCCCGTATTTCACTTCAATAGCCAAGCTATTTTACATTGTTAAAACTCTTCCTTACCCCTATTGTGCACAGACACTAATTCCAGAAGGATAGTACAACAATTATTATTTTTTTAAAGTTTTATATATTTAAGTAAACTCTACACGTAACATGGGGCTCAAACTCATGACCCCAAGATCAAGAGTTGCATGCTCCTCCAACTGAGGCAGCCAGGCACCCCAATACAACAATTAAGAAGAATGTTTTTTTATTATAAATTTTTTTTTCAACGTTTTTATTTATTTGTGGGACAGAGAGAGACAGAGCATGAACGGGGGAGGGGCAGAGAGAGAGGGAGACACAGAATCGGAAACAGGCTCCAGGCTCTGAGCCATCAGCCCAGAGCCTGACGCGGGGCTCGAACCCACGGACCGCGAGATCGTGACCTGGATGAAGTCGGACGCTTAACTGACTGCGCCACCCAGGCGCCCCAAGAAGAATGTTTTTGATAAACATGCAATGGGAAAGGGCTTAAACAGAAAGTAAAAGATTATTATCTATCATGTATGAAAAGCTTCGACAATTCAATAAAGAAGTATAGATTGATATAGCCTTTTAGGATGGCAATTTGGCATCAATCAAAACTTAAAATGCACACTTAAAAATCTTATTTAAGGAAATATTTGTGTATACACACATGTGCACAAAGATATAGTAAATTCACTAAGGCTCCAGGTTTACTTGCTGAAAATTGAGAATACAGACTGTCCCTGACTTCTCATGGTTCAACTTACAGTTTTTTGACTTTACGATGGTATGAAAGTGAAGTTTCTACATTCAGTAGGAACCATATTTTGAATTTTGCTCTTTTCCTGGGCTGGCAATATGCAGTACCACACTGTCTTATGACACTGGGCAGTAGCTGCAAGCAGCAGCTCCCAGTCAGCCACGTGATCAAGAGGATAAACAACTGAAATACTTAAAACCATTCTATTTTTCACTTTCAGTATACTATTCAATAAAGTGCATAAGATATTCAACACCTTAGTATAAAACAGGCATTGTGTTAGAGGGGTCTGCCCAACTGTAGGCTAACCTAAGTGTTCTGAGCTCATTTAAGGTAGGCTAGACTGAGCTATAATGCTTTGGCGTACAATGTTTTCAACTTTCAGTGGGTTTATTGAGACAAAACCCCATTGTAAGTTGATGAAGATCTGCACAGCAGTCTTCTCTTACCCACGGTTTCTCTTTCCACAGTTTCAGTTGCCAGCAGTCTAACCGCAGTCCTGGATCCTACTACCGAGGTTTGGTCAGAAGGTCAGTAATAGCCTATCACTACATCACAGTGTCTACCTACACCATTCACCTCACTTCATCTCATCATATAGGCATTTTATCATCACATCATCACAAGAAATGTTAGTAGAATCCAATGAGATATTTTGAGATACACCACATTCACATAACTTTTATTATAGCATATTGTAATAACTGTTCTACTGTATTATCAGTTATTGTTGTTAATCTCTTACTGTGCCTAAATGATAAACTAACTTTATCACAGATATGTATACATGGGAAAAAACAGTATATATAAGGTTCAGCCTATCCCTGGTTTCGGGAATCCACTGGAGGTCTTGGTACGTATCCTCCATGGATAAGGGAGGACCACTGTAACATAAATTACCATGAATAAAGTGCAACCATACAATAGACTACACCATGACTGTTAAAAAGATGAAGTACAGCTATGTGTATTGGGATGGAAAAGATTATATAATGACCAGATCTTTTATTTTAAAAAAATTGGTTAAACCCACAAACATAATGCTTATTCCTAACTTCATAAAGAAAACAAAATTGTTAGCAGGGGTACCTGTAGGGAATGGGACTAGAAAGTGAGGAAAGAGTAATGTTCATTTTTTTTTTTTATTGTAAATAATTGAGTTGTGTTTTGTTTTTTTTTTAATTTTTTTTTTTCAACGTTTACTTATTTTTGGGACAGAGAGAGACAGAGCATGAACGGGGGAGGGGCAGAGAGAGAGGGAGACACAGAATCGGAAACAGGCTCCAGGCTCTGAGCCATCAGCCCAGAGCCTGACGTGGGGCTCGAACTCCCGGACTGCGAGATCGTGACCCGGCTGAAGTCGGACGCTTAACCGACTGCGCCACCCAGGCGCCCCAATAATTGAGTTGTTTTTGAGAGAGAGAAAGAGAGAGAGAAGGAGGGAGGGAGGGAGGGAGGGAGGGAGGGAGGGAGTGAGGGAATGCGAGCGGGGGAGGGGCAGAGAGGGAGACACTGAATCTGAAGCAGGCTCTAGGCACTGCTCAAACTCATGGTCCGCGAGATCATGACCTGAGCCGAAGTCAGACGCTCAACCAACTGAGCCACCCAGGCGCCCAGAGTTGCTGGAACCTTTTATAAAAAGCAAAAACCGCTTCTGGAATGTAAAAATAAGGGAAAAAGCACTAGTCTGTTATGATGGTTATTTGAGGCTAAAGTGATTTTTGTCCTGTTTCTTAACAATCTTCACTACTCTCCAAATTTTCTATGAGAAATATGCATACTTTTTAAAATCTGAAAAGCATGTACTTAGAAAACCTATATTTTATATCTGTGGCAAAACTTTTCCCAAAAAATAATTTTAACGGTTATGGTTTCAGAAACTTGGTCCTGAGATTCCAACCTCTTCCAGAAAGCATTCTTAAACTTAAGTTTGGGAGCTTGTTACAGAAGAAATTAAATGTAAAGCCTATTTTCGAATGGAATATTAACTAACCTCCATAAAGAACTTAAGTACTACATTCACAAAGTACTTTACCTGCATTATCTCATTTACTTTAAATAGCCCCATGAAATTTGTATTATATGATTATTACTATCAATCCCCATTTTACAGATGAAGAAAACCAAATCTTGAAAAGAGAACATGTGTTACCCAGAGTCAACTAGAAGAGCCAAGATTCAAACCCAGGTCTCCAGCATCTAACCGTCTGAGATACATGAAATGGTAAGTGCTAATGTACCTCAGAGATAATAATAGGCTAGTACTCTGAAATCCTGCAGGAATGTTCGGAATGACTATTCTTAAATAGGTTAGTGATCCTAAAATGAAGAAGCAGTGAAAATTCTGATCACAGAAGAAAACAATCAGTACTTCTTCAAAGCCAAGGGGGCTATTTTTTCTTCTTTCAGTTTCTACCAAGGTACCAGAAGGATACAAGGGACAACCGAGGTTTGTCAGCAACTTAACCAGCCCTCTGACTGGCCTCGAATTAGCTCTCTAACTGGGAGGGCTTTTGAAAACAAACATCAGAATCCCAAAGGCTTAAAGCCTTCAACAAGGTCCAGTTTCAAGTTTTAATCAAAAGAAACATACTTGAATATTAGAATTATCAATATTGACAGAATAAACATAAGGATTTAAAAGTACCTACTTATTTTAGTCTATATGAACAAGTTCTCTTTTTAAAAAAAAAAATAACTGAAAGTTTATCCTTAGTTACCTGAACAAGTTCTAAGTTTTTTTCTTTAAAAAAGTATACTAAAAAAGAAATATACACCACTGTTAATCACGTCTACTTGGAAACCTGCCTATCATAAAGATCAGAGAACCATAGGAACCCCAATTCATTTGTTTAGTAGATACACCTCAAGTACAAACTTACCATTACTTTACAATTTTAGGTTTGCAAGGTTAGTAATGAACGTCACAAAGTCGAGAAGAGTAACTCTCCTTTTGAATAATGGTAAACCAGAAATCAAGGCCCTAAGGGAAGAGGAATAAGGAACTCTTCCTTGGTAAAAATTATCTGCTTATAGGGGCACCTGAGTGGCTGAATCAATTGAGCGTTGGACTTTGGCTCAGGTCACGATCTCACAGATCTCACAGATCTCACAGTTCGTGAGTTTGAGCCCCATAGCAGGCTCTGTGCTGACAGCTCAAAACCTGGAGCCTGCTTCTGATTCTGTGTCTCCCTCTCTCTCTGCCCACCCACCCCTCAAAATAAATAAATATTAAAAAAAAAAAAAACACCAACTATCTGCTTATAGAAACTGGCAGAAAAGCTGACATTATACACCAAACTACACACTCTATCATTTTTATACCTGCAACAAGACCTCTCAATTAAGTTAAGGACAACTGACATCAAATGATGACAGTATTAAGGCTCAGTACTAACACTTAGGTAAAAATGGAGTATTTAATGAAAACAAAATTCGCTGAATTTACATCAACCACTTTCAACAAAACCTGGAAGTAGGCTTAATACCTACATATATTACAGTTCAAAAACATTTTAAGGTTCATTTTTCCTAATGTACATCAGTGTTCTTGTATAATTAATAGCTAGAAAGATTTAAAAGCCAAGGACGAAAGAATTGCCTTAAATCAATACCCTTAATAGCTTAATAGGAGAACATGAACAAAGCTTTCCACTTATAAGTGTGTATATAATATGTGTATGTGTGTGTATATACATATACACACATAAAAAACATTTAGAAGTTAGTATGAGTGTGTTTTACCAATGCCACAGAGTTTCTGGCAGAGTTGACAAGTTGTAACCTGCTTTAAAAATTACTGTTCACTGCCTTCAACCCAATCTAATTTTATTTAATGTTATTTTTTTGGATAACTCTACAAAACTAAACCCCCCCCCAAGCAAATTCTTGTACATTTCAATATCCTGCCTACTTAATAAGAGCGGAAGAGTCTAACAGAGCAGGGGAAAAAACGTGACGTGCACAACCTTGATCCAAAACACAGTTCGTCGGAGTCTAATTTTAGGCCTAACCATTTTGATTGTCTTTTACAGAGGTTAAAAAGAAAAAAACAACTATAGATCACTTTTAAAGGAGAAATGAAATAACTGTCAATGGAAGTTGTACATGATTTATCAAAGAGGAAACAAATCACGCTCACAATTGCCTAGAGTATTCCAATTAAAAGATACAAGGAGGATACAGCCCCACACCAACCGACAACAGAAATTACTTTTCATACTTTAATTCTGGGATGACTTTAAAGAAATACTCAAAAGGCTGAGTCCACCGAGGATGTTGCAGCAATGTCGTATGTGTCTTGATTTAAAGAAAGCCAAACATGGTGAAAAGCCAACCTTCACCTAAATTACCTAAAGAAGCAAATATTCACCTCCTGGCTGAAGATCAAACAAGAATCACGAGAAGACCCAAAAGTTCGGTTGTTAGGTGAGGCCCTCAAACTCTCGGAAAACTATGTTTCTACCAATACGAAATATGGAAGAGATTTCACATTGTAGTTTAGAAAAGAGTAAAGGGACTAGAGACCATATATGCCTAAGCAATGAAACTATGATGACCAGAGAGGTAGCAAGGAGGAGCTGGGACTCAGGAAAAATCATCGAGGACTAAAACCTGAGTCGTTAGGTCGAACACTAAAGTAAACTGAGAACAGGAGGAAGCTGAAAGGCTAGGGAAGGGAGACCGAGAGTGGGCAGAGCCTGTGGCGCGACACGGCCCTGGGCAGGGTTGGGTCCAGGAAGAGTCAGACTTCGCCACCCCAGCAAGCTTCCCATTTCGGGCTGAAGCCGAAGAAAACAGCCCTAGGGAGCAGACAATGAGCCACCGCCCCAGGAGCCACGGCTCCAGGCACGCAGGTGGCGACTGCCCCGGCGCTGCTCCGAGCAGGTAGGCTGCCGCGGGCCGCTGGCGCCGGCCAGGCCGCGGAGAAAGAAGGAGGAAGAGAGCGACGGCCCGCGTCCCGGCCCGCCTGCACACTTACCCCAGGCGAGGGAAGGTCCCCGCCCCAGCGAGGCGCCTCGGTCCGAGCTCCCGGCGGGCTCTGGAACCGCCCCGGGCAAGCGCAAGGCGCAGGGCAGGCAGGGAGGGAGGGGGAAGCGGGGCGGGAAGACGAGCCGCGCTGGAGCGCAGCCGCTGCTACCGCAAAGCCGAGCGGCAGCCGAGCCCCACGGGCGCCGGGAGGGGAGGGTAGGGAGCCTTCGGCAATGGCGACGGCCCGGGCCAGAGGGGAAGCGGAACAACCGCCGCCGCTGCGCGTGGCCACAACCCTGGGGGAGGGCGACGGCGGGGAGCGGGTAGGGGCGGGGCCAGAACTCCGCCCCCTCGACGGCCCAAGCACCGAGCTCCACGGGGTGGAGATCGGCACCACCTCCCGCTGGGCGGGCTCGCCCGGGGCTGCTGGGAGTCGTAGTTTGGAGACGTGCAGTCTGCTTTTCTCGCCTTTCTCTTTCTTTTTTTGGGGACGGGGTTTAGGGAATATTCTTTAAACTGAGAAGGAGAGCCAGTTCCTCTTTTAACTTAGCATGGTCTCCAGTCAGGTCTGTGCCAACCAAAGATGCTTGACTGACACTGCTGTTACATAAACCTGCTCCAGAACATTTGTTTCTGGGAACTCATCCATTACCCATTTGCATTTTACTTACAAACTCTTACTATGTCTTGCTGCTAAAATAAGTCCCATCTCCTTGAAATCAAGGCCTTCGTGTTTTATCCACAGTGGAGTCCATCAGTGTATTCAGTAACTCTACAAACATTTGAGCATCTAAAATGTATCAGACATTTAGTTATCAGGGATACAAGGGTGAACATGAGTCACATTGCCTTTGTGCAGCTTACAAATATGCAAGCACAATTATTAAACTAGTGATATCTGGTATGAGGAGACAACTGGGGAGATTACTTTGGATCCGGTGGCCAGAGAAAGCATCTTTAAGGAGGGGGCATTTAAGCTGAGAACAGGAGAGAGCCATGAGAAGCCCCTAGGAGAAAGCATTATAGGCAGGAGGAAGAAAAGGACTTGCTATGGTCAGTTATGAAGACCTGTGTAGCTTGAGCTTAGAGCAAGAAGAGTAATGTACTGTGATAAAACAGTAGAGTGGACAAGATTCAGGTCAAGAAGAATCTTGAATGCCATGCTAAAGAATTTGGATTTATTCCAAGAAGCTACTAAAGAGTTTTAAGCAGGGAAGTGATTTTATCTGGCTTACATTTTCAGATCACTAGATTGCTGTGCGGCGAATGGAGTATATAGATGCAAGAATAGAAGGAAATAAACTAGAAAGGCTGTAATCATGACTGATACTAAGGAGAAAGCAGAACTGGAAAAAGGCAGCTAGACTGTGTTTATCTATACATGTAGAATCCAAACTGATATAGAGAGAAAGGAATCAAAGACCAATATGGCACACTATTACTAGATAACCTGAAAAACAGTCCCATTATTAAACACACCGAAATGCTGGATAAAATAGAACATCCTTTCGAAGGCATAACTAAGCTTTCAAGAAAGGAGGAGGAATACCTCTGACAGTCTTCCAACCCCACACTCAACCCAAAGAGACAGCAAAAAACCTGAGTAGTAAGCAGGACAGTGAAGCTATGGTTGTGTTGAGGGTATATACTTATCTCAGAAAATGGTTTTTTGTTTGTTTGTTTCTGGGTTTTTTTTTTGTTTTTTGTTTGTTTGTTTTGTTTTTTTTTACTGGCTGGACAGAAGAGCAAAGACAAGGCCTTGGGCTGTACAAAGAGCTGGGACATTGTTCCTGCATAAGACTGGGAAACTCAAAGGGCTATGCCCTCCAAGAATAGACTGAGGATAAAAAATATCCCCTGCACCAGCCCTGGGAGACAAGCAGACATTAGTATGTTTGTCTGGACTTGGTATGGAGGGGGAAACAATTTCTCTTTAGAATTCATAATCAGAAACTTTCCCTCACATGTGTTTGAAAGTTCAAACTGACATTACCTATACTGTCCAGGAAACTTCAGGACAAGAAAGTAGTCCCAGGCTGGTAGTGCTTGGAGGCCTGGAAGAAACAAATACAAATCCTCACCACACAGGTTCACTCTTAACCCAGGACTCAAAGGATTCCCAAAGATAAACAGGATTTCAAAAGCTAAATATAAGCACCCAAAATATAACTACAATATACCTGAGAAAATAAGGCACCATAAATGAATCAGCAGAAACTGTGAACAAAATAATGAAGTCTGAACTTTAGAGAGTCGAATTATTGGTTACAGAATAGAAAATGAGTTTATTAAACTGATTAAACAAAATAATACAGGAGCAAGAAACAAGATACTATTTATTTAATGTTTATTTTTCAGAGAGAGCATGCAAGATGGGGAGGGCAACAGAGGATTCAATGTGGGCTCTACACTGACAGCAGCAAGCCCGATGCTGAGCTTGAACTCATGGACCATGAGATCATGATCTGAGCTGAAGTCAGACACTCAAATGGCTGAGCTACTCAGGTGCCCCGAAACAAGATAGTATTTTTTTAAAAGTGACCAGGCAATTTTGAGAAGTAACCAAGTAGAACTTCTAAAAATAAAGAATTTAATAATTAAAATCAAAGCCAATGTTTCGGTTAAATAGCAGATTATATAATGAAGAGAGAATTACTAAACTGGACCATAGATCTAAAGAAATTATGGAGAATAGCCCAGAGACAAGGGAAATATGAAAGAAAGATCAAGAGACATGGGGATGGATTGTAAAGGTCTATCATATGCTTAGCAAGAACTCTGAGAGAAGACAAAAGAGGCAGTATATAATGAGATAATGGCCAAGAATTTTCCTGAACTGAATAAAGACAAGATCCGTCAGATTCAGGAAGCAAAGTGAAGCCCAACCAGGGTAAAGAAAAGACATCTTTTCAAACATGTCAATATGAAACTGCAGAATACCAAAAATAAAGCAACTAGAAAGAAAAGACCTACCCTACAAAGAAATAACTATTAAACTTCTGAAGATTTCTCAACTGCAACAATGCGTACCAGTTGACAATGGAAAAATATTTACCAAGATTACCAAAATATTACACCAAGATAAAATAACCAACCTTAGAAGTGTATGTGTAGCAAAATTATTGGTCATATGAGGGTAAAATACAGATATCATCAAACAAAAATGTTTCTGGTATTGTAATAGCATTGTATTGCGACAATGGTACCTATACTTGTGAGCATAGCATGAAATATAGACTTGTGGAATAGCTGTGTTGTATACCTGAAACTAACTGTAACGTTGTGTGTGAACTATACTTCAACTAAAAAAAAAGATGTTGTCAACAACAGGGACCTACTAAAGGAACTCATTAAAAAGATACACTTCAGGAGGAAACGGATTCTAGAAGTAAGGTCTAAGATGCAAATCAGATAGATAGCTAAACCTACTCATCCTATCACTGGTTAGGATGATCCTGAAGAGCATACTTAATCCACATTATTTCATTCTCTCAACTCTACATTCAACAACCTGCCAAATGAATATTTTGTAAGTTTGGAGGATAATGCAGATAGGTGTTGGTCACCTCACTCTAATTTATCTTACCAATAAGCACTAATTATGAAAATATAGGTGAGTAGCTTGAAATAGAATATCTTACTAGAATAGTCCTTAAACTCATTATATTCTGAAATCATTAAGAGCTGCCATAGATCTTTCCAGTTCCCAAGTCATATATTATACCATCTTCCCGGAGATCTAGCTAAATAATGTAAATTCTTGGTAGAGTGGCTTAGATACACACACACACACACACACACACACACACACACACACACACTCAAATAATCTCTGCCCCATCACCACCCTTAGTTGAGGTAACCCACGTCTCTGTTATGTTCATCCAAAAGAACATATTACTTTAAGAAAACTAAACCATAAAAGTGGAGCAGATACTGGAACAGAATGACCAATAGGACAGTACCTATTTTCTTAGCTTAAACAAAAAAGACCATACACTGAATTACAAAACTGATTACAAAAGTAAAGTCCTTAGGGGCTCCTGGGTGGCTCTGATGATTAAGCTTCTGACTCTTGATTTCAGCTCAGGTTATGATCTTGCAGGTCGTGAGACTGAGCCCCCTGTTGGACTCTGCACTGACAGCACACAGCCTGCTTGCAATTCTCTCTCTCCCTCTCTCTGCTCCTCTTACACTCTCACTCACTCTCTCAAAAATAAAAACAAACAAACAAACAAATAAATAAAATAAAGTGCTTAGGGGTACCTAGCTGGCTCAGTAGACAGAGCATGTGACTCTCAACATCAGTTCAAGCCCCACCTTGGGAATAGAGCTTAATTTAAAAAAATTTTTTTAATTACAAAAAATAAAGTGCTTATTCATTTTTTAAGCATCCAAAGAAGATAATATAAAGATTTCAAAGCCAGAAATGTTCCACTGTATCAAAAGTAATGTCATTAGCAACCACTTATTAGGCAAGAAGAGTCATATGAAAGTACTCTTCACTTACTTTCACATTTTTATTACACTTCTGAATACCTGTATAAATACGTAAGTGGCTGAATCATGTTCCAAACCACCATCTCAAATATTAACTTGAAAACTTGTTTAAATACTGATGAAACTTGGTGCTAATACGCAAAAGAAAATAAAGATATATGTCCACTCTGCCCTCTACTCCACATATACTCTTAAGAGGTACCATGTTCCCCTCTCCATATTTCAAAATGTTGTCTGTTGATGTTACTGAATTTTGACTGACATATAATTTTACTTCAATGCCACTATATAAATCCCAGTATGAAAGAAATGCTTGTAAAAAGCATGGAGTTCTTTCTTATAAGAAAACATTAAACAAGTATAAAATTAGACCGGTTGAAATTTTATCGATCTCTAATATTTCTGTTTTATGGCACTTGGTTGCTTTTTTCAATATTTAAGTTCTTAAACACACCTTTAAAAAGAATATTTTGACTAGTCAAGTCATACATGTCAAAATACAAAAGATTTATTCCTATAAAAACACCAGAATGTTTTAGGAAATTAAGCAGTGATATATATAAATGTTTATCATTCCATTACTCTATATAAAACAAACATTGCCAACATACCCTGGTTTATTGGCTTCTGTTTCGGAATATGCTTGTCCTAAGTGCACTGCCCTAAATAAACAGAAGAACATGCTTGCCTTTTTATTTTTTAACTAGCTTATGGCACTTACTTTATTTTCTACTTTTTTCCCCAAGAAAAACAGTACATCAAAAGCTTTTGTTTAAAAAAAATCACTGAAGATGCAAAAAAGATTTTTTGTACATGTACAACTTAATAAAATATACTCTTTAAAATGACAATCTGAATTGTCTTCTTGACAAATTCAGTACTAAATGTTAGTACGTAGTTTCATTAAGCCCTTTGTAAATTCATATACTCAGAAGAGTATAATAAAATATAAAAGAAGTGTGGAAATGCTTTAAGGAATAATCAATTTTGATATTAATAATTTCTTAGCTCTCCTTTATTTTCTTTAAACTCTGGATAAGTAACTTTAATATTCTCATAAAATTGACGTTTAAATAAACTGATTCATCCAAAATATTTTATTCTTATTTATAATGATTTTCTCAATTTTTAGCTGAAATTTAAATGTTTCTATTCACAATGAGAATAATTTGTCTCTAATACATAACGTACCCATTTTTGTAAAAGAAATGAAGATAAAATCACTTCTCACAAAATAAATATTAATTTAACGAAACTAAGTTTCCTCTATTGGCACTAGCTTGAAGATTACCAAAGGTCTATACAACAGAGCACTAAATTTTGGAATTAGTTGAAAATGATCCAAAATTTCCTCTAGTAGACATAATTTTAGTCATAAATGAAGACAAAAATAATGACATAATTCTAGAAGAACACTTCTAGTCACAAGTAAATAGGTCTTATTTAGGTTTATGGAAAGCACTTAACTCGGTAAAACTTATAGGGAGAAATGGCCATATTTGAAAACAGCCACAAGGATCAAAGTAGAACACAGGATGGTAATGAGCAGAGTCACAGAACATACTAAAGATGTATGTATAGTCAGTCCCACTGGAACCTGTAGAGTCACATTCTTATATACCTATAGAGAAAGAGAGAGAGAGGAAGAAAGAGAGAGAAGTTAGAGATATTCAAAATGCACACCTTAAGGTGAAACCACAATTTCTTTAATTTTTTAATTTAATTTGTTTCTTTTAAATATCTTCCAGCCAGTGCTACACTACATGTAACATTACTATTTGAGTGATTCTTTTGTATTCAACATTTTATTTAATATAACAGAATCAGACTCAATCCCCACAATAATCCTTAAATTCTCCTTAGTTTTGACTTTTTCTGCTTTCTGCAGATGCTATCTCCCATCATCACCTCTGTAATCAATATAAACATTTACTTCCTCTTACTATGTTTTCTATTAGAATACAGAATTCTCTCACAGTTAAAGCCCTAAAGAAAAAACATTAAAACAATAAAGCTAAGTATCCATTTACTCCTGTTTTTTTGTTTCTTCCTCCAAAATAGCTTTTAAAAGTCCATTCACAAATTATACAATTGAATAGGTCTTTTATTGGTACAACATCAAATCTGTTGTCCTACTAGCCTGTAATACAAAAGTTCTATGTTCAACTTAGTTTCTATTTTCTATTTGGTTTTGAAGATAAAGAGGTTCAATTAGAAATTCTAGTAAATTTTATAGGTTAAAATAGTTTTTAAAAATATTAAAATTTAGGTAACTTGGGAATACTTTTATTTTTGGTTTCTTTTTATAAATATCTGGATTACAATTTCACATAAAAAAAAGTTACCAACATAATCTGTAACAAAGCCACCCTACCAAAAAAATGGTGTCTTAAACCAACAAGCCTTAGTGTATAGATCACCACTGTAGTAATAGTCACCTATTTTTCTGGTATATATGAACAAGCAATACTAACACACACACATGCACACACACACACACACACACACACACACAAATTCAAAGGGCTTAATTATGACCTCTTATTTCAAGTTACATGGTCTAAAAGAACTGAATTCAAAATGTTTTAATAAGGTAATTACTTATTTTGTAGCAATGCACACTACCAATATTTTTTTTGAAGTTTGAAATGCATTTTATTTTTTTTTTTAATTTACATCCAAATTAGTTAGCATATAGTGCAACAATGATTTCAGGAGTAGATTCCTTAATGCCCCTTACCCATTTAACCCTTCCCCCCTCCCACAACCCCTCTAGTAATCCTCTGTTTGTTCTCCATATTTATGAGTCTCTTATGTTTTGTCCCCCTCCCTGTTTTTATTTTTGTTACCCTTGCCTTATGTTCATCTGTTTTGTCTCTTAAAGTCTCATATGAGTGAAGTCATAGGATTTTTGTCTTTCTCTGACTAATTTCACTTAGCATAATACCCTCCAGTTCCATCCACGTAGTTGTAAATGGCAAGATTTCATTCTTTTTGATTGCCAAGTATATATATACCTCCAATGTATATATATATATACCACATCTTCTTTATCCATTCATCCATCAATGGACATTTGGGCTCTTTCCATACTTTGGCTATTGTTGACAGTGCTGCTATAAATTATTGGGGTGCATGTGTCCCTTCGAAACAGCACACCTGAATCCCTTGGATAAATGCCTAGTAGTGCAATTGCTGGGTCGTAGGGTAGTTCTGTTTTTAGTTTTTTGAGGAACCTCCATACTGTTTTCCAGAGTGGCTGCACCAGCTTGCATTCCCAACACACTACCAATATTTTAATGTTTATTTTATTTTTGAGAGAGAGAAAGGCAGAGCATGAGCAAGGGAGGGGCAGAGAGGGAGGGAGACAGAGGATCCAAAGCAAGCTACAGACTCTGAGCTGTCAACACAGCGCCCGATGTGGACTCGAACTTATGAACTGTGAGATTATGACCTGAGCTGAAGCCGGCGCTCAACTGACTGAGCCACCCAGGCGCCCCTTAAATTAATAAATCATAAATAAACACTGATTATACTCTTAATTCACATTTAAAAAATCAAATGCAATGCTCCAGATATATTTTAGAGTTTGAAAAAAAATTTGGGTTCCATATGGTAATGGAAATCTACTCAAAAGCAACTCTACATTGCAAAAGATATTGGCACAGTCATACATCTTACCAACTGTCAGTTCTAAGAGAGTTCTCCACAACAAAATAGCAGTGCTTTGCAGTAAGCCTGCACTCTAAGTAGTTATTTTCTCAGCTAGCTGGTAGACAGACTTCAAAGCACAACTCCAAGGAAAATACTTCAAATTTAAATATCCACAATTGAACATATGAACAAATCTGCTTTATGTTTATCTGACTCACAGGCTACCTAATGTTTTAAATTTACTTTACTTCGGTTGCAAATCCATTTGACTCCTTGTAAAAGTAAATTGTGAAAACGATGGCACAGATTGTGCTACTCAACCAAAGCAAGCAGGCCTTAAAGAGAATTAGAGACAAAGAGAAACACAAACAGTTATTACAACCATCAGTTAAAATGCAGCCCATAAAAGAGGAAGGAAAGGACAGAAAAAAAAAAAAAAAGAGAAAGAAAAGAGATGGATTATATAAAACTACTCACTCCGAAGAGAGGAAAGAAGTAGACCATGTTAACGAAAGGTAAATAGAAAACTGTACACTCCTTAGACAAAGCCAAAGTTAATGAAGTATGAATACTTAACCTAATTTATTAGCTGAAAACAAGTTGGGAGGTCAAAACTATAAAAATGGCCAGCAATGACCTAGATTTAGATATACAAATTGCAATACAATGATCTAAAACTTTATCATAGTTGAAATACTACTTTGAGTCTTATTTTCCTTTTTTCACTTGTTCTGTGCAATATGGTGAAATTAACTCATTTTGTTGTTTAAAAATTAATAAATCTTATAATTTTGGGTCTCTCTCCGTTTCTCTCAAAATAAACATTAAAAAAGGGGGGGGGGGCAACTGGGTGGCTCAGTCAGTTAAGCATCCAACTCCTGATTTGGCTCAGGTCATGACCTCACGGTTCATGAGTTCGAGCCCCACATTGGGCTCTGTGCTGACAGAGCACAGAGCCTGCTTAGGATTCTGTCTCTCTCTCTCTCTCTCTCTCTCTGCCCTTCCCCCACTTGATGTCTCTCTCTCTCTCTCTCTCTCTCTCTCTCTCTCTCTCTCTCTCTCT
>NW_024412403.1:73039540-73055298 GCF_014898765.1 Herpailurus yagouaroundi | reverse complement strand
TCTCTCTCTCTCTCTCTCTCTCTCTCTCTCTCTCTCTCTCTCTCTCTCTCCCCCCTTCCCCCCTTTCTCTCCAAATAAATAAACATTAAAAAAGAAGCATATTAGTTATACTTAAACTCTGGACCAATGAGGCATGGAACTAACGTTAATATCTGGCCCCCAAATTAAATGATTCTGGCTCTAATGAGGAACCACTGTTGCCACTAGTAGCAAAGAAACATTGAGAACAACCAAACACAGCTTTCTATGGTAGAATATAAAATGCTAATCCTTTAAATGTGGCAGAAACATTATGAGTTTTAAATGAGGCAGCATGATCTAAAAACAACATAAATTATTAACTCACTGGTTTATATTTCATATTGTTCCATTGGCAGATATCCTTACTCTTCAAAGCACAAGGAGCGGCCACTTCTGACTGAGCCCAGCATTTCAAAATTGGAAACTCTGAGAAGAAATGGTAGAACATTATATCAGAAAACCTGCATCTGGACTAGATAGAGGTGAGGCCAGTCTTTCATGTTGAGATATCAGTATTCAAACTTTTAATACACAATGTACATGACCTGAATCCATCTATCACATGCTGTTTTATTTTAGGAGCCTGCTCTACATGGATGCTAAGGAATTACAAAATTACTAAGACTGTACAGAAGTTAAGCATGACTTCTTAACAAATCCCATTACAGTAGGTACCACATTTTAAAATTTTAATGTAGGGGCACCTGGGTGGCTCAGTTGGTTGAGTGTCTGACTTCAGCTCAGGTCATGATCTCACAGTTCATGAGTTTGAGCCCCACATCGGGCTCTCTGCTGTCAGCATGCAGCCCACTTTGGATCCTCTGTCCATGCTCTCTCTGCCTCTTCCCCATACATGTGCTCTTGCCCACTCTCATACTCTCTCTCAAAAATAAATAAATATTTTTTAAAAAGGGCACTTTTTCAAACTTTAGAGTAATTAAAAGAAAGCAAGCTAGGCTGGATGAACAAATTTAGCAGAATTGAACACTTTATTATTTTTTCATCATGAAAAATATGATTGATGGCAGCAGAGTAGGATTAAAAACTTCCAATCTCCCAGTCTTTAGTGCTACTAATTTGTGAATATTGCAATCAACCCAAATTTGGAGACACAAAGAGCCAAAATCTGAAAGGAGCTTCTTAAAGTCTTGATTCTAGGAAGACTGCAAATGGGGAAAGCATAGTTTTAATTCACACAAATCACACATAAAAACAGAAAGAGCTGGTGCGCCTGCGTGGTTCAGTCGGTTGAGCACCTGACTTCAACTCAGCTCATGATCTCATGGTTCATGAGTTTGAGCCCCGCACTGGGCTCTATGCTAACAGCTCAGAGCCTGGAGCCTGCTTTGGATTCTGTGTCTCCCTCTCTCTTTGCCCGTCTCCTGGTTGTGCTCTGTCTCTCAAAAATAAACTTAAAAAAATTTTTTTAACGTAAAACAGAAAGAAAAATTATTCCCCAAACCAAAAAGTCATGGCCAACATTTATAACAAAACTAGGTGATAAAGTATCCCCACCAAATACACAAATCCATGCAAGTGGATACAAAACACCAATAGCTGCAAGTCCTGCAAATCAGCATGAAGAAACAGAAAGCAGCAAAGGGACAGAGGATCAATGGCTGAAAAAAGAAATACACTAGACATTATATGCCTAATCATACAAGAACACACCACCACCTATAGTCTTGTCAAATCAATCAAAGCTGAATCTGATCACACATCTGGAGCCAGTGGCCAACTTCCAGGAAATAGAGGCTGTTCATCTGAACAGCATGAGTGTAATGTGTAATCACCAAAACCCCAACTATGAGAAATCCAGGTTTCTCCACAGGCGAATTTTTATTTTATTTTAACTTTTTTATTTATTTATTTATTTATTTATTTATTTATTTATTTTTCTTGTTTTAAGTAGGCTCCATGCCCAACATGGGACTTGAACTCACTACCTTGAGATCAGGACTCTCACGCTCAACTGGGCCAGCCAGGTGCTCCTCAAAAGGGGAATTTTCAAAAAAAGAAAGGGAAAGAGGAGGAATCTGTAAATTAAGAGATTTAACGGTAATACATTTATTTAAATGGAAAAGATGAAGCTTTATTCTCTAAGAATGCCCACTTGGGTGAAAAAAAAGTATAAAGAAACATAAGGAAGTGACTAAAAGTCAGGATAGTAGGTTAGTTTTAGAGGAAAGGAGGAAGCAATGATTGAGACAGGACACATGGAGCTGCTGCTAGGGTGACTAGTGAAGTTCTATTTCTTGACCTGGGAGGTAATTACAAGGGTATTTGCCTTATAATAATTTACTATTTATTTGTGAAGTTTTTCTATATCTATGGTTTATTTTACAATCAAAAAATTAAAAAGAAAAAAGAAACATGCTTTTGTCATCCTTGCCCTTGACTTCAGACTTGCCACCACATCTTTACTTTTATTTTCAACCTTCAGAAAAGACTTGCAACCCTCACCTTGGTCACAATACATTAGTAAATCAGGGTTATTGACCACAATAACGGTTTCTCCATCTTTACTATGTGGCCGATGATAGCGGTAGTGCACAGGCAAAAAAGCTTGGAAACAATCGATGCACTGTGAATCTTGTCTGGCATAAATTAGAACTTCAGATTCCTTGGACAAATAATTGGGAGCTTCTATATTAAAGTTTTCTGAAACCATCACTGCCTGTCAAAAAAACAGCAAATATTAATCCAGAAGAAGAAATGAATGAGGAAGATCAATAAATAAAACCAGAAGATTGCTATACAGATGAACAGAAATGTCTAATCCCCCCCTTATAAACAATTTCCATTCCATGCCATCCGCAAAACACAAGATGTGCTCTAAAAGTTTGTTTACTAAAAGTAAACTGAGGAAATTATACTCTAGGGTGTGAACTTTCCCCATAATAAAAATTATTTATTTGTAGTTTCTTTATCAACCTTGCTTGGGTGACAAAACAGGTACCAAAAAAAGAGAAATTCTGGGAATATAGCATTTAATAAATATGAAAACTATGACAAAAACAGTTAACCCAGTATTGGGTTGAAATGATTGCTATCATTCTGGTAATTTCCTGTTCTTCAGAGAAGTTAAGATGGCAGTGAGTAAGACAGAGTACTGTGGTCAGGAAGTCAAAGCAAAGGTCAGCACTCTTTCCATATTTGGTATAAAAAGTTAATAGAAAAATAGTAAATGCTTCTTTAAAAAAATATGGTAAAAAACAATTTAAAATAGATCTTCTACACCAAAAGTAAAAATGCATACGTTGCAGAAATTAGTCCTGAATTATAATGTTTGTGTGTGTATATATTAAATATCCATCCACACACATTTATGTATAAACACATATATACACATGCACATGTATGTACACATATATAGGCACTCTATACATAATCTGTGAGTGTGTGTGTATGTGTGTGTACAGACCTACACACATACAACTTGTCTCTAGATTCTCTATGTGAAGCCCAGATACATCTCAGAGAAAAAAACAGAATTAACTTCTTCCCATCATGGCAAACATCCTAATTCTCCTGTTTGATGGAAGCACCAAGTACTTTATTTTTTCACATGTTTTTCCTTCTCTGATTATCACAGGAATAAGAAAAAAACAACTCACTGGCAAAAGCCAAGGAGTTATATAATCTTATGAGTCATAATGAACTTTAAAGGTGATCAAATTAAACCACTGTCCCAATGAGAGCATTGTTCAAGGATCCAGTCACTGCTTGAATACTCTCAATGACTAAAAGGAAGCTTATTGCTTTAAGTCATCTCATTTTATCTACTGTTAAAAGGTTATTCTTTTCTTTTTTTTTTTTTTTTTTAGGTTATTCCTTTTTTATGCGTAGAAATTTGATGCTCTGGTATATAACATTCACAACTGTCCTTGCTTACAATACCTACAATAAAACTGTTCCCTATTTCACTAAGGGTCCCTCAAACATTTCCACTAAATTTTCTCCTCCTCAGAGAAACATTCATAGCTTTCTTGGTTTCTCATGATATGGTTTCCGAATCATTCATCATATTAGTTACCTTTAGAAACACTCAGGGTATTTGGTAGCAATATTACTTTCAGTCAAAAATTGTAAGATTATTTTAGCAGCCTTATTTCAGTGAGATATATATCCATATATAGAAGATATATGTACTTTTTAAAAAAATTAAGACTATTTTTCAGAGCAGTTTCAGGTTTACAGGAAAACAGAGCAGAAAATACAGCATCTCTATGTATCACCCCCCACCCTACAGTTTTCTCTACTATTAACATTAGTATGGTACATTTGTTACAATTGACAACATTAGTATGGTACATTTGTTACAATGGTACATTTGTTACAAATTAAAGTCCATCATTTAAGTTAGGGTTCAATCTTTATGTTGTAGATTCTATGTGTTTTGACAAATGTAAAAGGACATAAATTCCCATTACAGCACCCTACAAAGTAGTTTCGCTGACCCTGTGCTCCACCTATTCGTCCCTATATCTTTCATTTGAAAATTTTGCAAAAACATTCAAGAAACTCCCATACTATTTTTTCAAATAATTGACTTATTACTAACTAAATGAAGGGACTAGATTTATCTCTATTAAATTTTATCTTCCTGGCTACAGTCTATTTTTTCCAGGATGTTGAGATTTAATTGAAATTCAACCTGTCAACCAACATTTATGTAACATTTATGAATTTGGTAACTATGTCTTCTGTATTTTCACTTAAGGATAAAAACATTGACCAGGAGGATCAAGAGCAAAGTCCTAAGGAATATTACTAGAGACCTCCTGCTAGAAATTTATTAATGAACTCTCCTTGGATACAACTAAGTGTAAATAAAAAAACAGCCCAAAATTTTCTATCTTATCTTATGAACATCTTATTTTCTATCTATCTTTAAAAAAATTTTTTTAAATGTGTTTATTTATTTTTGAGAGAGAGACAGAGCAAATGAGGGAGGGATAGAGAGAGAGAGGGAGACACAGAATCTGAAGCAGGCTCCAGGCTCTGAGTTGTCAGCACGAAGCCTGACACGGGGCTTGAACTCACGAGCTGTGAGATCATGACCTGAGCCAAAGTCAGATGCTTAACCAATGAGCCACCCAGGCACCCCTTCTATCTATTTTATGTATGTATGACATGATAATAATAAACATATCTTTCTTTGAGTAGTTACTATGTTGACAGGTATTTCATTAAGTGGTTTATATACATTATCTCCTTTAATTTTCACAAGAACCCTATCTGGTAGGAACTATTAGCCTTATTATATAAATGAGCAAACAAAGTATCTGAGTGAATAAAAAATATAAAGAATAAGTAGAGGAGCCAAGGCTCAAAGCCAGGTCACAAGGACTCCCTTATTCAATTAGGTTAAACTAAACAAAAAAACTAATATTTAATACAGCCATTCTTTAGATACTGTGGGTTTGGTTCTTGATCACCACAATAAAGCAAATCAAATGAATCCTTTGGCTTCCCAATGCAAATAAAAGTTATGCTTATACTACATTGTAATCTATTAAGTGTGCAATAGCATTATGCCTTAAAAAAAAACCCCAATGTACATGCCTTAAAGATATTTTATTGCTAAAAAATGCTAACCAGCATCTACACTTTCAGCAAGTTATAATCACTGATCACAGATCACCATAACAAATATAATAATAAAAAAGTTAAAAATATTATTACCAAAATGTGATACTGAGACATGAAGTGAGCAAATGCTGTTAGAAAAACGATGTTGATAGGCTTGAACAGAGTTGCCACAAACCTTCAATTTGTAACAAAACACAGTATCTGTGAAGTACAATAAAGTGAAGCACAGTAAAATGAGATATGCCTGTAGCTGAAAATTAAGCATAATAAGTAAAACTGATATAAAGTATATTCCTGATTGTGATACTTAGAATTTATGATGGCATGATGATCTCCAACTTCTCTAAATATTGCTTTTTTACTTATTATTTTTCCCATAGAAATAAATATATGGTAAGTTCTCCAAATTGAGAATTTTTAAAACGTGCATTGAAACTGGGATATAATGAAAATGAGGCAGGAAGAAATAACAATTTGGCCTTCAGAGAGGGCTCTGTTGGTTGAAGAGTTATTTGGAAACGGTTCAAAAACTTTTACACTAGGCATTGAAACTCAAAAGTTAGCCTTCTAAGGGTTTCTTGGAAAATAATGAAAATATTATAGAATAGTTGTGATGGTTGTACAATTTTATGAATATACTAAAAACTACTAACTTGCATATTTCAAAAGGGTGAATTTTGTGATTTGAATTGTATCTCAATTCTTAGAATGAGAATCTTTTTTTTTTTTTTACACGAACTTCAACAAAGACCTAAATCCATTTTAAACCAAGATCAATTAAGAATCAACACAAGCTAACCCATAAACAACAACTTGAGGTCTTAGAGGTGATTTAGGAGTTTGGGCTAGGAGTTTCTTAAAACCTACCTACAACAGGGAAGGGGAAAAAATTGTACAAGTAGGTACATGCATTGACAGGTAACCAAAACCTCAGACAGCTGGAAGTGTGTATATCACTTTAGATGTAAAACAAGAGAAAAATATTTTTGGATATCTTAACCTGACAATCAAAAGTAATCTGGACAATGGCTGGATGCTAGATTTCCCAAATATGTGCCTAAACTATCAGTGCAACCCCCAAAAGCCTAGTGACTATATACTGATCTGCAAAAAATATTTTGTTATTCCATTCTCACTGCAGATAAAATAGCAATAATGTATTATCCAAAAACTGAAATTATACATCAAACATTAATCCAAAAGGAGTATACACTGGTTAACAGACATGGATCTATACTCTTTCATGACAATAGTTGAGTGTTGTCATGTGACTACATATGTCACAAACCACTACAGCTAAGTTAAGTGAATTAAGCTATGAAATTGTGCCATATCAATACCATTTGCCATATCTTTCTCTCATGAACTAGAGCTCTTCAAAAAAACTTCTCAATTAAGGCATAGTAAGTGGTGGCTTTGAACAACTTCTACAATCTACAAATGTAAAACTTTATAAAAATTAAAGGTATAATACTTTTCTGACACTGAGATGTTAATTCTAACCATACATTTTTTTAATGATCTATTCCTGGGTGCCTGAATGGCTCAGTCAGTTAAGCATCCCACTTTGGCTCTGGTCATGATCTTATGGTTCATGAGGTCAAACCCTGAGTTGGGCTCCGTGCTGACAGTGCGAGCCTGCTTGGGATTCTCTCTCTCCCTCTCCCTGACCCTCCCCCACCTACGCTTTCTTTCTCTCTCAAAATAAATAAACTTAAAAGTCACATTTTGTACCAACTGAGCCAGCCCAGGCGCCCCCAATGAAAAATCTTAAAGTATACTCTTTTCTGTTAACTTTCAAATATACATTATTGTTAACTACAGTCACCATACTCTACACTAGTTCCCAGAACTTACTCATCTTATAACTGGATGTTTGTACTCTTTGACCACCTTCACCTATTCCTCCCACACTCTTGCTCCTGGCAACCACCACCAGTCTACCAATCTGAGTTCAGTTTTTTTGAGATTCCACATATAAGTGAGATTTGTCTTTCTCTGTCTGACTTATTTCACTTAGCATGATGCACTCAAGGTTCATGTGTGTTGATGCAAAGGCAGGATTTTCTTCTTTTTTATAGGTAACATTCCATTGTGTGTGTGTGTGTGTGTGTGTGTGTGTGCGTGTGTGTATGTGTGTATTTTCTTTATCCATTCATCTGTTGATGGACACTTAGGTTGTTTCCATAGCTTGTCTACTGTAAATAATGCTGCAAGGAATATGGGGTAGAGATTTCCCTTCAAGATAGTTCAATCACAGGGACAGTAGGCCATTTGAAGTTGTCCCACAACTCACTACTGCTCCATTTACTTTTTACATTTCTATTTTTTAATCTGTTTTATATTTTTTGTGGTTTCTATTACTATGTTTTCAAGTTTATTAATTTTTCTGCAATCTTTGAATGCCATTACTTTCTTCACAAGTTCAATGTTGCCCTCTTATATATCTTCCACGTCTCTACATACCTTTTTGAACATATGAATACAGTTATAATAACTGTTTTCATGTCCTGTCTGTTAATCCTACTATCTGGGCCGGTTCTAGATTGGTTTTGATTGATTCATTTATCTCATTACAGGTCATATTTTTCCCCATCTTTTCATACCTCCTAATTTTTTATTAGAATCAGGACATTGTGATTTTGATCTTATTCGGTGCTGGATACTTCTGTATTCCTATAAGTATTCTTGAGTTTTGTTTGTATGCAGTAAAGTCACGTACAAACAGTTTGGTTTTCTGAAGGTCTTGCTTTTAAGATTTATTAAACAGAACTGCCATAATGTTCAGTCTAGGGCTAAGTATCTCCCACTACTGAGTAAAATTTCTTCTATTTACTCTACTAATGCCCAGTGAATCAGGAGGCTATTCCTAGCCTGGTTGCTGGGAGCAGACACTACTACTGGTCTTATGTGAGTACCAGACACTATAACCTCTAATTTTTTCATACGGTTCTTTCCCCAGCAGCAAGTAGTTTCCTCACATGCATGCACTAATCAATACTCAACTATGTACTTGAGGAGAATCTTTTATGGATCTCTGGAGTTGTCTCTATGCAATTCTCTCCTCTCTACCATGCTGTCTTGTGAATTCTGCTGACCTCGGTCTCCTCAGAATCTCACCTTCATCTCCTCAATTCAAGAAGTCTACCAGGTTCTGCTTGGGTTCCTGCTCCCTATACTATAGTCTGAAAACTCTCCAAAGCAATAAGCTGGGATGGTTGTAAAGCTCACCTTATTAATTGCCCAATTACTTCACATATCACTGCCCTCACTGTCTGATAGTCAATGATCTTTTCCATCATTTCATATATTTTGTCTACTTCTTGGTTGTTTCACATGAGAGAGTATATCTGGTCGCTGTCCTCCAACTTGGTCAGGGCATAGAACTTAATACTACATATTTTGATTAAAACTTATGATTTCAAAAACACAGCATTTCCATTTTGATCTAAAGAACAGCAATTTCATATGTTTCAATCTAATATTATGCTGTTTTCAAAGAATGTGAGAGATTTTGATTAAGTACATCTAATAGCCCTATCTAAAAATGAAATGAGATTCATTTGATGTGCCTTATCCAATGTACCTATTTAAAGCTTGTCTTTATTTTCAAATTGCTGATAAACCATCACAAACTCCTTACAAAACATTTTGTTGCCACACATCACTCATTTAATTTGAACCCACTGTTCTATTTGCTGCAGTCACACATTTTATCTCATGGAACAGTCAAGATCTCTATCTAAATATATAAGCATTGATCATTTACTACATATAAATTAACTTCTATCCAGTTATACTCATCATTTAATACCACTTCTTGTGACAGAGTTTCTCTGCACAAATAATTGTGCCACAGTCTCAACCCAGCTAGGCAGAAGGAAATAACATCTCATATATCAGGAAATCAACTTCCAATTAGCTATGTGTCACAAATGAGACATCTATTTTTCTTTTTTTTTTTTTATTTTTTTTTCAACGTTTTTATTTATTTTTGGGACAGAGAGAGACAGAGCATGAACGGGGGAGGGGCAGAGAGAGAGGGAGACACAGAATCGGAAACAGGCTCCAGGCTCTGAGCTGTCAGCCCAGAGCCTGACGCGGGGCTCGAACTCACGGACCGCAAGATCGTGACCTGGCTGAAGTCGGACGCTTAACCGACTGCGCCACCCAGGCGCCCCGATACATCTATTTTTCTAGAAATTGCCAAATGAAATAGTAAATTCACTTAAAAGTCTTATAATTAGGGATTAGAAAATTAGGAAACAAGGGGCACCAGGGTGGCTCAGTTGGCTAAGCATCTGACTTTGGCCCAGGTCATGGTCTCATGGTTCATAAGCTTGAGCCCCATGTTGGGTGAGCTCGAGCCCTGCCTGGGGTGAGCTCAAGCCCCGCTTTGGGACTCTCTCTCTCTCTCCCTTTCTCTACCACTAGCTCACTCACTCTCTCTCCAAAAAAAAAAAAAAAAAAAAAAATAGGAAACAGAAAATCAAGATAAAGAGAAACTTGTCAATCAATCCCGAGTGGCATCCTGTTCCTGCCCAGTTTTCTTGCTACAACCATCTGCACATACCCCAATCTCATCCCTACCAAGAGGGTGTGCATATGACCTCTTTTTGGGCACTCCTGTGCAAAAATAATTCCATTTTCTTAAAACATGGTAGGCAATTTTATTACGGAAATTTAAATATGATTCCAATCCATGTCACTACAAGCCAAGAATCGCGTTTAAATTTGAAACCTATTATTAAAATTTCAAAAGCCTCATTCAAAATTCATGACTCAGTGAAGGAAACAGATGAGGAAAAAAGCAATGAGGTCTTTCCACATGTGTATATGTACTGACACTGCCATATATGTGAACATGTGTATCTAAACTGTTATATATGTGCAAAAAAACCAGAACACAGGAAGAAATTTCGTGAATGGGGGCTGAGAGAGGTGGAAGTTCATCATTATACACCTTTTCATACCTGCTGAATATTGAACCATGAGAATATAATTACCTATTCAGGAAGAAATTTAAGTAATTAAAACAGATGAAGAAACTGGCCTAAACCACAATTAGAAATAAAATGTCATTATATATGACTCCAAGTATAGTATATTTATTTTACCTTTTCTATATTTATATAGAGATTATAATCTTACGAACAAAGATTTCCCAAAATTTCTTAATAGGAATCATCTGAGTTGTTAAAAACAGATTTTTGGTCCAATCTAGATCTACTGAATTAAGATTTCCCAGAAAGACATAATCTGCACAAAAAACAGCCCCAAGTAATTCTTACCAAAAGTTAAGGAAACCATTAACTAAGGAATAAGATTCATTTCTGGAAAGAGCAACAACTTTGCAATTAGACAATCCTGGATTTATCTCTTGGCTCTTCCATTTACCTGTGTGATCCTGGATAAGTTACTTGGCCTCTCTGTGCCTCAGGTTCCTTACCTATAAAGTGGAAAGATAATACTTCTAGGGTTTTTATAAAGATTGATCTGTGCAGAAGGTATGGGACATCATCTTTCTCTAATCCTTAACATACCTTGCTTCCTTAAAAAAAAAAAAAAAAGAAGATATCTGGCATATAGATATCCAATAAATATCAGCTTCTTTTCCTCCCACATTCGAATTATACAGATGTTGGGGTATATGTTACTCTAACGATACTGTTAAATGCTGAAGCAGTATTTATTAATCATTAATCTTCACAAAAACATATAATAGTCACTAAACTAGGAGCCAATCTGACAAAAAGCATTTAACTAGTTCAGTTTAGTTGGTTTATTACTGACAAGCTTGACACATATCACTTATTTTTTAAAGAATATTCCTATCCTACCTAAAAAAAATTACTTTATATGCTTTAACAAAATGAATAAAGAGTACAATGTTGCTTTGTCTATTATTTTTCCTTAATCCAAATTATAGCATCCCTAAAATAATTTCTCTCTCAAAAAAATTCTCTAATAGTTATACCTCTGTTATGTTTCTCTCTCGTAATGAAGCCAACTCATATGGATCCACAAAAAGTCCTGATGGAATGTACTGTTTAATTAAGAGTCGGCAGGTCTGTAAGTCCTCAAGGCTTTCTCCAAATTTCACTTTTATTAAGAGGTCTCTGTAAGATAAGTACATTTAAAATAAATCTCTCCATTCAATTGTTAAATGAAATAGCATAACATTACATTCGAATTAGTAAAAACACTGCATTTCAAATTCATTTTTCAGAAAATCATAAAGTCAAATGAAATATTTATATCATGTCAGAACCACTCATGAGATCGTTCATGAATTTATGTCATAAGCCACAGTACAGTATTAGTATGAAAACAAAGATCAATGGAAAGAAATAGAGTCCAAAAACAGACACACACGTTTATAGGCAATAAAGGTGCCAATATAATTTGATAGGAAAAGGAGAGTCTTTTCAACAAATAGTACTGAAACAAGAAATCTACACAGAAAAAAAAATGAACCTTGATCTCAAACTCATACCACATACAAATATTAATTTGAAGTAGATTATAAACCTAAATGTATAATTGTCCCAGCTTTCTGTCTGAAGGCACATGTTGGACCAAGTATGGGGAAGGAAACCCAAAGCACAACACAGTGGTTTTGCTTAAATTATAAAACAGAGATAGAAGTAAAGGGAGGGGCGCCTGGGTGGCTAAGTCCATTAAGCGTCCACCTCTTGATCTCTGTTCAGGTCATGATCTCAAGGTTTGTGAGTTTGAGCCCCACGTTGGACTTTGCGCTGCCAGTGCATAGCCTACTTGGAATTCTCTCTTTCTCTCTCTCTCAAAATAAATAAACTTAAACAACAACAACAACAACAACAAGTTAAGGGAGACTGAAGTAGCTGGAAGATAAGGTGCTAAATTCCAGAGAGGACGGTACTACGTAGGAGTTCTATAAATCTGAATTGGTCTCCCTTTGAGTTTTTTCTGAATACTAAGAAAAGCGTGAGTAAAGTGTAATTCCACGAGACTGGGCAAAGAATAACCAGGGAACTGAAAAATCAGAAATTCTAAAATTTCACACAAGTTGGGAGAAATCTGCATTTCCAACCAACCAAAGTACAGAGACCATAGCTTTTGGTAAAGATACCAACACGGCAAGGCCTTTGCAGCTAAATTAGCCTTGCAGTAAAGGCCACTTTAATTTTAGAGCTATACAAAAAAAGGTTAAGAGGATCAAGCTGATACACAAGTTAATTTAACTGCTAATAGAAAAAATAAGCCCAATGCCCTTCAAAGGAAGATAAAATCCACACACTCAAAAATGCTCATATCAGGATGCCTAGGTGGCTGAGTCAGTTAAGTGTCTGACTTTGACTCAGGTCTTGATCTAGTGGTTCATGAGTTCCAGCCCCATGACAGGCTCTGTGCTGACAGCTTGGAGCCTGGAGCCTGCTTCAGACTCTGTGTCTCTCCCTCTCTTTCTGCCCCTCCCCTGCTTGAGTGTGCGCACTCTCTCTCAAAAATAAATAAACATTAAAAAAAAAAAAAGGAAGAGAAAGAGGAGAAAGAAATGAACGGTTCTAAGATTCAGACATTATTCTTAGTGTGGAATAATATTTGAAGGTAGGCTATGATAAGCTGAAATTGTACACTATAAAGTCTAAAGCAACCAATTAGAAAAAGAAAGAGGTATAGCTAGTAAGCCAAAAATGGAGATAAAATGGAATGCTTAAACAATATTCAATTTATCTAAAATAAGGCAAGGAAAGAGAGAAAAGATTAGCTAGGACAAATATAAAAAAAGTAACAAAATGGGTAGGGTTAAACCAAACCAAGCAAATAAATATTTATATTAAAGTAAATGGTCCAGGGGCACCTGGGTAGCTCAGTCAGTTAAGCTTCTGACTCTTGACCTCAGCTCAGGTCACGATCTCATGGTTTGTGGGATTGAGTCCCATGTTGGGCTCTGTGCTGTCAGCGCAGAGCCGGTTTGGAATTCTCTCTCTCCCTCCCTCTCTGTCCCTCCCCTGCTCACATAAGCACACATGTGTGCTCACTCTCTCTCTGTCTCCCTCTCAAAATAAACTTAAGAATTTTTAAAAAAAATTTTTTTAACGTTTATTTATTTTTGAGACAGAGAGAGACAGAGCATGAACGGGGGAGGGTCAGAGAGAGGGAGACACAGAATCTGAAACAGGCTCCAGGCTCTGAGCTGTCAGCACAGAGCCCGACGCGGGGCTCGAACTCACGGACCGCGAGATCATGACCTGAGCCGAAGTTGGCCGCCTAACCGACTGAGCCACCCAGGCACCCCAAGAATTTTTTTTTAAAGTAAATGGTCTAGGGGCTCCTCAGTGGCTCAGTTGGTTAAGTGTTCAACTTCAGCTCAGGTCATGATCTCACAGTTCATGAGTTCCAGCCCCGTGTCGGGCTCTGGGCTGACAGCTCAGAGCCTGGAGCCTGCTTCGGATTCTATGTCTCCCTCCCTCTCTGCCCCTCCCCCACTCACACTCTGTCTAAGTGAATAAACATTAAAAAAAAAAAAGTAAATGGTCTAATCATTCCAATTAGAATGTAGAGATTGACAGACTGGATAAAATAGCAACAATTAATTATATGCTATCTATAAGACACACATTAATAATAAAAATAGTGAAATAATAATAATAAAAATATTGCTATATTAACATCAAAAATGCAGATTTCAGGACAAGGAATATTGTCAGGGATAAAGAAGGACATTACAAAAAGATAAAAGGATCAATTCCTCAGAACACATAATAATCCTAAATGTGCTATAAAACATCTAAAAACAGTGCTTCAAAATGTTCATGTATTTTACTTCACAGCAAAAACTGGTAAAGCTTCAAGGATAAATAGACAAATCTGCAATTACAGCCAGAGATTTTAATACCCCTCTCTCAATAATGGATAGAATAAGTAGAAAATCAGTAAGGATATAGAAGGCATTCACAATCTTCAATCAAGTTTATCTGACATTAATAGACTGTTCTACCAAACAAGAGCACACTGCACTAGAAAAATCTATATGCTGGGCAATAAAAGAAGTTTCTAGAAGTTTTCATAGGACTGAAATCTTGTTGAGTATAGTCTCTAACCACAGGGAATTGAGTTAGAAATCAAAAGAGGAGGAGAAACCACCTTCACCAAAGCCACAGCCTCAGGGTCAGTCTCCTCCTTTGCCTCTGCCTGGGATCTGCTGCCAGGAAGCTTTGGCTTCACAGTTACATGTGTAGTCTCAGGTTTCTTTACCACCAGAAAGAAAAAAATGGATACCCTGCATCCTGGAAATTCATTTAGGAGACTGAAATTAGGGCCTCTTTCAAATGTGGACATGGCTAATGGAGGAGCAACAAGACCCAACAGGCCAAATACTGTAGATACAATATGCCAGTTCAAACTAGTACTTCTGGAAGAGTCTGCCCTTGGCAAATCAAGCCTAGTTCTTTGTTTTGTGAAGGGCCAGTTTCATGAATTTCAAGAGAATACTGCTGTGGCTGCTTCTGTAACCCAAATTGGCTAGCTTGATAATACAACTGTGAAGTCTGAAGTAGGGGACGCAGCTGGTCAAGAATCATACTATAGCCTAGCACCAATGTACCACAGAGAAGCACAGGTAGCCAGACTTGAATATGAGATCTCAAATGAGGAGTTCTTTGCAAGAGCAAAAAACTGGGTTAAAGAACTTCAGAGGCAAGCAAGTCCTAACACTGTCATAGCTTTACCAGGAAACAAAGCTGACCTAGAATAAATGAGCTGTAGATTTCCAGGAAGCACAGTCCTATGCAGATGACAAAATTATTATTCATGGAGACATCAGCTAAAACATCAATGAATGTAAATGAAATATATACAGTAATAGCAAAAAATCTGTGAAATAATGGACCACAAAATCCAGGAGCAAATTCTGCCAGAGGAAGAGCAGCAGAATTTATTGAACTCACACAGCCAACCAGGAGTCAGTGTCGTAGTAATTAAACCTCCAGTTTGAGCTAGCTGGAATATTCTTCTGCTTCTTTTTTTTTTTTTTAACGTTTATTTATTTTTGGGACAGAGAGAGACAGAGCATGAACGGGGGAGGGGCAGAGAGAGAGGGAGACACAGAATCGAAAACAGGCTCCAGGCTCTGAGCCATCAGCCCAGAGCCTGACGCGGGG
>NW_024412403.1:73001373-73039440 GCF_014898765.1 Herpailurus yagouaroundi | reverse complement strand
GCCACCCAGGCGCCCCTTCCTCTGCTTCTTAAAATGTTTTTTTTTTTCCTTAAATGTTAATAACACTGAAACTGGTACACTTAACTGGTCCAATGTGATTTCCAAAAAGAGATTTATGATACAGTCAAGTTTCTAATACAGAATTATTTTAAGTGTTTTGAACTTAATTTTTAAAAATTTTTTTTCAACGTTTTTATTTATTTTTGGGACAGAGAGAGACAGAGCATGAACGGGGGAGGGGCAGAGAGAGAGGGAGACACAGAATCGAAAACAGGCTCCAGGCTCTGAGCCATCAGCCCAGAGCCTGACGCGGGGCTCAAACTCATGGACCGCGAGATCGTGACCTGGCTGAAGCCGGACGCTTAACCGACTGCGCCACCCAGGCGCCCCTGAACTTAATTTTTAATAACACACATGTGTCCCTCTGTTCAGCAATAGAAGAAAATGAAATAATAAAGAGCAGAAATCAATGAAATAGAAACTAGACAAATAATAGAGAAACATCAATGAAATACTTTCTTTCCAAAGATCAGTAACATGGACAAATCTCTAGATTTGTCCACTGCTTTATTGGAAGATTAGAAGAAATCATTTCTTATCACCAGAGATATAACAAAATACTATTTGTACCCACAGTTAACCACAGTTCTATGAAAAAGGCATGTAACTGATTAACTTAGGCTTTGCAAAAACATTATTTTTTATTTATTTCTATTTTTTTTTTAAGTTTATTTACTTATTTTGAGAGAGAGGGCTTGTGTGCAGGGAAGGGGCAGAGAGAAAGGGATAGGATCCCAAGCAGGTTCCACGCTATCAGCACGGAGCCCACAAGGCTCCATCTCAAGAACTGCGAGATCAAAAGTCAGATATTCAACAAACTGAGCCACCCACACACCCCAAAACATTCTTTTTTAAAAAGGATGATCTAAAGATACTTCTACTTTGCTACAGTAATTCAGACAAACGATAATTTCTCCTAGAATCTACACTTAAAGTGTATATTCCACATTTTAACAAATTAGCCATGAGAAAATAGTCCCATATCTTCAGGGGAAAAAAATAAACATCAATGACATCTAAACTATAGCCAGTCCTGTTATTTTTTAAATAGACTTAAAAACATCAAGTGCAACCACATCTAAATTTAGGAATATGAAACTGATAAATGCATCTTAATGAACAGCACTCCCTGCAAATATGTGGGCTCTTCAACAAAAATGAAACAAACCAGATGTCTGTAAATCTGTTTAATTACTACTAGCTTTGTCGTTTAGGGGCTAAAAGGGGCTTTTGTTCCCTTTGGATGTAATATAGTCGATGCACTAACAATATGTACATTCAAACTTATTTTATTTTTTTTTAATTTTTTTAATGTTTCTTTATGTTTGAGAGAGAGAGAGAGAGAGACAAACTGTGAGCAGGGGAGGGGCAGAGAGAGAAAAGAATCCGAAGCAGGCTCCAGGCTCTGAGCTGTTAGCACAGAGCCCGACACGGGGCTCGAACTCATGACCTATGAGATAATGACCTGAGCCAAAGTCCGATGCTTAACCGACTGAGCCACCCAGACACCCCAAACTTATTTTAAATTCAATCTTCAACTGTATTGGAAGTAAGGTACTGGACTGTAGTGTCCATATTATGTTTACTACTTTTCTACAATATTAAGAGTTGTTTGAAAGTATGCAAACTGTACAGTTACTAAAACAGCTAATTATTTCCTCTCTCCTTCTTTGGAAGGAAGAGGACTTCAGTTGTCCCTGTATGGCTAGAACCATCGTAAACAACATACCTGTAATCTATAATATGAGTGCTGCAATATGTTGGTAATAATCTTGCAGCCTTATTTTCCAAATTCATTTTATTTTGACCACTTCAGTATATTGCACTAATTGTTTTAGGTATTTCCATTATGTGTCAAGGATGATCTAACCTATTTGAGTGCTGAACAGCTAGCAGAACTTGTACATTTATAATAATTCCAAATTGGTAAAGAAAACATTTCACTAGTGTTCAGTTTATTTTGAGGTGCTCATGTTAGAATAAATAGTTACTATAAAAAAACAAACAAACAAACAAAAATTCAGTAAAAAATTTCTGGAAAATCCCCCAAAACCTTAAAATCAAACAACATATATCTAAATAATTGATGTAAGAAAAGAAATCAAAAAGGATATTAGAAAATATACTGACCTAAATGAAAATGAAAACAAACACGTCAAAACTTACAGGATACAGCTAAAGTCCTGCATAGAAGGAAACACAGCCTTAAATGCAAAGACACTTTTATTAAGGAAAAAACTCTAAAAACAATGACCTAAGCCACCACATTAAAAAACTAAGAAGGAGGGGCACCTGGGTGGCGCAGTCGGTTAAGCGTCCGACTTCAGCCAGGTCACGATCTCCCGGTCCGGGAGTTTGAGCCCCGCGTCAGGCTCTGGGCTGATGGCTCAGAGCCTGGAGCCTGTTTCCGATTCTGTGTCTCCCTCTCTCTGTGCCCCTCCCCCGTTCATGCTCTGTCTCTCTCTGTCCCAAAAATAAATAAACGTTGAAAAAAAAAATTTAAAAACTAAGAAGGAAATTAAAGCAAAAAGGAAAGAAATAATAAAGAGCAGAAATCAATGAAACAGAAAGTAGACAATAGAAAAACATCAATGAAACCTTTTCTTTCCAAAAATCAGTAACATTGACAAATCTCTAGATTGATCATGAAAGAGAAAAAGCACAGATCACCAATGTCAGGAATAAAAGAGGAAACATTACTATACGATCTCTACATATGAAGAGGACAATAAGGGAATACTTGAATAATTTTACTCCAATTAAACAACTTAAAATAGCTAAATTCCTGGAAAGAAAAAATTACAAAAACTGACAAAAGAAAAAATAGAATATCTAAATATCTCTGTATCTTGAATCTGTAATTAAAAGAAAAAGTTTAAAGCCTTCCTGCATGAAAAACCTCAGCCCTAGATGGCTTTATTGTTTAATTCTATTAAATATTTTAAAAAGAAATAATACCAATGCTGCACAATCAGAAAATAAAGAAGGAAATATTTCCCAATTTATTTTACAAGGATAGCACTGGCCTGACACCAAAGCCCAAATAAAGCATCACAACAAAAAATATTCCTCATGAACAGAGAAGTAAAAAATCCCTTTTTTTAAATTTATTTTTATTTTTTAATCTTTTAATTATTATTTTGTTTTGTTATTTTTTATTTTTTAAATTAAATTAAATTTTTTAACCTTTTTCAAAAATGTTTATTTACTTCTGAGAGAGAGAGAGAGAGAGAGAGAGAGAGAGACAGCACAAGTGGGGGATGGGCAGAGAGGGAGACACAGAATCTGAAGCAGGCTCCAGGCTCTGAACTGTTAGCACAGAACCCGACACGGGGCTCGAACTCATGAGCTGTGAGATCATGACCTGAGCCAAAGTTGGATGCCCACCTGACTGATCCACCTAGGTGCCCCAGAAGTAAAAAATCTTTAACAAGATACTAGCATATCAAATCCAGTAATATTTCAAAAAGATAATAATACATCACAACCAAGGGGGAAGTTTATTATTCCAATTATCAACATTTGTACTGTACCATATTGACAGAATAAATTAGAAAAATCATATGATTCTCTTATAATAGATGCAGAAAAAGCTTTTAATAACGCTTAACATTAATCATGAAAAAAACTTTCAGGAAACTAGGAACATAAAAGAACATCCTCAACTGATAAAAGCCACCTACAAAAATATCTAACATAAATACCATATTTAATGGTGAAAGGCTGGATACCTTCCATTTAAGATGAGAAACAAGGATGGGTGGAAAGGGAAGGATGTTTTATTCAATACTGTATTAGGAAAAAATAAATTAAAAAGTACAAAAATTAAAACAACAACAACAACAACAACATTGTATTAGAGTTTCTAGCCAGTTCAAAAAGGTAAGGATATAAAAATCATACAGGGGCACCTGGGGGGCTCCATTGGTTAAATGTCCGACTCTTGATTTCAGCTCAGTTCATGATCTCACGGTTCATGAGTTTGAGCCCCACGACAGGCTCTGACAGCGCGGAGCCTGCTTGGGATTCTCCATCTCCCTCTGTCTCTGCCCCTCCTCCACTCAGGCTCACGCACATTCTCACTCTCTCAAAAATAAATAAACATTAAAAAAAATCATACAGATTGCCTTTCTTTTGCAAACCCATGATCACCTATGTAGAATATCCTAAGGAATCCATGAAAAAGCCACAGGCATTGATAAATGATTTCAATAAGGAATTAGGGTACAACGTAAACATACAAAAGTCAACTGTATTTTATTACCAGCAAAAACCAACCAGAAATAAAAACTTTAAAACAATATTTTTTACATTAAAAAAAAACTTAGGGATATATTTAACAAAACATATGCAAGACTTATACTCTGCAAGTTACAGTATTGTTAAGATAACTGATAAAGCCTAAATAAATGAAGATGCCATATTCATGCACCGGAATACTCATGAATGGTAACATATCACTTCTCTACAAAATTGATCTAGAGTTTCGACAGAATCCTAATCAAAAGTTCATGAAGCTTTTTTGAAGAGATCTACAAATTAATTCCAAAAGTTAACAACCTTGAAAAAAAAGTTGAAGAACTCCGACGTTCTGATTTGAAGCCATAATATTGTCAAGCTATAGTTATCAAGGTGGTGCATTAGTGGCATATGGATGGACATCCAGGGGTTGGCAAACTTTTTCTGTAAAGACCCTAACAGTAAATATTTCAGGCTTTGTGAGCCTTACAAAATTTGTTACATATTTTTCTTTGCCTTAAAAAAAAAAACAACAACCTTCAAAAATATAAAAATCATTTTTAGCTCAAGGGCAGTACAAAATAAGCCATGTGCAGGATTTGGCCTTGAGCCAGTTTGCCAAATGTTTGTGTGTCATAGAGTGCACAGATAGATCCTCACACATAAGGTAATTAATTTTCAACAAATGTGTCAAAGTAATTTGATGAGGAAAGAATAATCCTTTCACCAAATGATGCTGGGTCAACTGGATATCCATAAGGAAAAAAACCTAATAGTACACACAAAAATTCAATGGTCTTGGAATAGGCATGGATTTCTTACTTAGGACACAAAAAGGATGAACTACAAGAGAAAAAAAAATGATAAACTGGACTCCATCACAATTAGAATTCTTACAACCCAATAATAAGATGACAAACCAGCCATTCAGTTTAAACATGGACAAGAAGGGGCACCTGGGTGGTTCAGTCAGTTAAGCATCCAACTTCAGCTCAGGTCATGATCTCACAGCGTCAGGCTCTGTGCTGACAGCTCAGAGCCTGAAGCCTGCTTTGGATTCTGTGTCTCCCTCTCCCTCTGCCCCTTCCCTGCTTGCACTCTGTTTCTCTCTCTCAAAAATAAATAAACATTAAAAAAAAAAAAAAAGAATGCATATAAAGAACTGATTATCAACAGCAGCTAAATATAGAGAGATTTTTGTTTCTTTGCTTATATTCTTCCAAATAGCCTGAGGTAATTTTACATATAGCATTTTACTTTCCTAATAATTTGTATTCACTAAAAGAATTCTGAATAATATTTGTGTTATTGTTATATTCTATTTTCATTAAAAAATATCATTTCTAGTAATGTAAAATCTAAGGATAAAATATGCAAATCAATTAAATCCCAAAGTTCTGTATTTACATGGGAGGAAACAAAAATACTTTCCCTCTTCAAAAAAAAAAAAAAAAGAAAGAAAAGAAAAAAAAAGCAAAGAAAACCAAAGCACTAAGAAACTAATTTATCCAAGAGTCAAGATTCAAACCCCAGTAGTTATACTCTAATCCCTACATTCTTAGCACTGTATCACTTCACCTCTATAAAAGTAGAACATACTTATAATTTTTCTTCCAGATAATGTATATGTAATTATGAATATATGTACTATTTTATAATTAGAAAAATATATATGTATTTAAAAAGACAGAGACTCTTCAGGACTTCTCTCCAAGATGACATTCAATCCATTAATCAGAACATGTTGGATGAATCTGTTATTTTTTGTTGTTGTTGTTAATCTTTATGAAGTCATTTCTCTGTTCTATTTTCGAGTTCACGTTCTTTATCTTGTTCACAAATACAACATGTAAAACTTCATCAAAAGTCTTGCAGAAAAGACTCTCTGATCTATCTATCTAGTGATCTCTATAAAGGACATAAATTTGTAATAAATTCATGCTGGTTCCCAGAGACCACCACTTCCTCTTTTGGGTTCACAAACCATACTTTTATTTTTTTTAATTTTTTTTTTAACATTTTATTTATTTTTGGGACAGAGAGAGACAGAGCATGAACGGGGAGGGGCAGAGAGAGAGAGGGAGACACAGAATCGGAAACAGGCTCCAGGCTCTGAGCCATCAGCCCAGAGCCTGACGCGGGGCTCGAACTCACGGACCGCGAGATCGTGACCTGGCTGGAGTCGGACGCTTAACTGACTGCACCACCCAGGCGCCCCTCACAAACCATACTTTTAATAATCAGAGCTAGAATTCTGCCCAGAATCTACATCAACTAAGTCCCAGATTATCCAAGGATTACAAACAGAAGTTCAGCAATCATTTAAGAAAATTCTTGTATGGCACTAAGATATAGTTCATCACAAGAGACCCTAAACTCATTTATAATAGTAAGGTCCTTTTATATAATTCCCTTCCATATTTTGCACTTGTTTCCTACTAACAATATTTGCTTGGCCCTCTCCAGAATTACTTCTTCTTGAACAAGAGGACAGAAATAATTTTACTTTCTATGATCTATTAATGTTTCTTCCTCCACCCTAACAGCAAGACTACACCTGCTCTAATAACTAAAAAGCCTTTTTAAAAAAATGATTACTGGTGGGGCACCTGGATGGCTCAGTTTGTTAAGCATCTGACTCTTGATTTCAGCTCAGGTCATGAAATTGAGCCCCCCATCGGATTCCTGGCTGAGCTTGAACCCTGCTTGGGATTCTCTCTCTCTGTCCCCTCTCCCTCAAAATAAGTAAGTATTAAAAAAAAAAAAAAGAATCTATGGAATTTTCTGAAGGTCTCAAATAACTCTGAGATTTCTAGTTTCTGAAGTTATTCTTGTGGGTTCTATCACTCTTCACCCTTAGTTTTATGTCCCAGTTTTTATTTTCAGCACTTCTAATTGGACAGTTACTTTTGCCGTCACAACAGCCTCTTCAGGTACTTCTTTATTCCTCATTGGAATCATTTATGATTGCACTGTCAAGCGTTATTTAGTATTTCCCATTCCTTTTGAGAATATATTGCAATTACTTTAAATTTTTTAAAATTTTTATTTATTTTTGAGAAAGACAGAGACAGAGAGACAGAGCATGAGTGGGGGAGGGGCAGAGAGAGAGGGAGACACAGAATCTGAAGCAGGCTCCAGACTCCGAGCCATGAACACAGAGCCCGATGCAGGGCTCGAATTCAAAAATCGCGAGATCATAGCCTGAGCCAAAGTCAGAGGCTTAATTGACTGAACCACCCAGGTACCCTCCTAATTACTTGGCATAATTACCCTGACATTGCCTAAAATGTATCTGAAACTTGGCCAAAAACGCCTTTTAGGAGTGAGTTCCCTCCCAAAATCAGTTTTACTACTTCATAGTCACATCTCTTCTTTTACAGAAACTGTATCGCCTACCTTGGTCACTTATCTCATTATTTATTTATTTATTTATTTATTTATTTATTTAATTTTAAATGTTTATTTTTGAGAGACAGCACGAGCAGTGGAGGAACAGAGAGAAGGGGAGAGAATATCCAAAGCAGGCTCTGTGCTAAAAGCAGCATGCCTGGTGTGGGGCTCGAACTCACAAATTGTGAGATCATGACCTGAGCCAAAACCAAGAGTCAGATCTTAACCAACTGAGCCATCCAGGTGCCCCCACGTATCTCATTATTAATAATCAAAGCTAACATTTCCTGGGGATGTACTATGTGACAAGCACTACATTAAGAGGCTTTCCATATATTCTCAGATTTAATCCTCACAACCCTAATGAGGAAATACTATCATTATCCAATTTTACTGGTAAGGTAGCAAAGATTTCAATAAACTTGACTAAGGCCACACAGTTACTAAATAATAGAGCTACACTCTGAGCCCAAATTTGTCTGAGTTGAAAAACAAAACAAGGGGTGCCTGGGTAGCTCAGTTGGTTGAGCATCCAACTCTTGATTTTGGCTCGGGTCATGATCCCAGGGTCGTGGGATCAAGCCCCGCATTGAGTCCCGTGTTGGGCTCTGTGCTCAGCATGGAGCCTGCTTAAGGTTCTCTCTCTCTCTCATTCTCTCTCTCTCTCTCTGCCCTTCTCCCCTGCTCAGTCGAAAATAGAAAAAATAAAAAATAACAAAAAACAAAAAAACAAAACAAAACAAAAAACAAGTTTTTTCCATTATGCCTCCTAGCCAGTCATATGCAGGCTAGCTTTGAAGACAGTGGAAACTGAGATGTTTCATTTTAAGGTGACTTATAAAATTCAGTGGTTCTGAATGTATGTACAAAAATGTATCAGAACTTGTAAATCAAGTGTTTGAGAATCATTTCAAATTAATTACCTTGAAAAGCTTTTAAAGTTTGGGAAGTTTTCTTAAAGAACAGCTTCTACAACTTTTTAACCAATTTTTAAATATCTTCAATCCTGGCAAATATTCATTTTTGAGAATAATTTCGATTTTGGAAACAGCTTGGTCATTTGGAACCAAGTATTATAAATCAAAAACAGTGACTTAGGTTGACATAACATTTTAGTACTTGATAGCATGGCTTTGGAGTATGACAGTCATAAATTTGAGTCAGAGCTCTACCACCCTAACTTCTACTAAATTAAATTCTCTGAGCCCTGGTTCTCTCATCTGAAAAGCAAGAAAGGTATCATCTATCTCACAACCATTGTGAATGTTATATGAATACTATGTACATAGTCTCTAGCTATATATTATATATATATATATATATATAATATACATGTATGGTAAAAGAATAAACATTTGTTTTCTTCTCTGTTATTTTAACTATTTCAAACTGTGAACCACATATGACAAATCTGTCATTTATAATATAAGAAGCCAAGTGATTTTTGGTTTATCCATTTTCCAGTTACTGATTTTGCTCTAAATTATATGAAAACAGTATTTTGATGTAAGTAGAAGTCAATGGGCAACTTACCTATGGAAACCATCTTTCAAAACTTCTTGCCTCAAAATAATTTCAGAACAAGTGGCCCTTATGCCTATAAGAACCAGAAGATTTTTTTTAAATAAGCATACTATGAAAGAAAATTTAAATAATTAGAAAGTAATTGTTTGAATAGGTTTCACTTGCCTGCAAAATCTAACCAACCTATAAACAAAAGCTTTTAAAACTTAAGCAATTTAAACTACCTAAAAAAGCTACTTCTAGTACAGCACAGGGGTTAAGAACATTGATTTTGGAGTTAGATAGCTTACTTTTAAATCCCAGTCTGTCACTTAATAGCTATGTGACTTTGGACAAGACAGTTTCTCTCTCTGCTAGTTGTCATGAAAACGTAATAAATTACAACAGGGCTTACCACAACAGAGCTCAATGTAGGTACTTATTTTTTTTTTATTTTTTTTAATGTTTATTTATTCTTGAGAGAGAGAGAGTCAGAGTGTGAGCGGCAGAAGGGCATAGAGTGAGGGAGACATAGAATCTGAAGCAGGCTCCGGGGTCCGAGCCATCAGCACAGAACCCAACGCGGGGCTTAACTCACAAACCGTGAGATCATGACCTGAGCAGAAGTCGGACGCTCAACTGACTGAGCCACCCAGGCGCCCCTAGGCATTTATTATTAATACTACTTTATTCAGATGATCCCAGGACACCAAAAGAAACAGAATAGCTAAAGAGCCAGGAGATCTCAGTTTTAATCCTAGCTCACTGAATCTGTGTGTCTGATACATACTGCTAACTTCTGTATACCATCCGCACCTGGAAAACTGAGAAGATGGTACTTTCATGCCCTGTGAAGATGTTGGGAATGTTTAAAACAGAGAAACAAAAAGTAGAGGCTTTTCAAAGATTCAAAGGGTTCCTTTATAAATCTAGAATAACCAGAAATCTCACTGTACTGACACCATGCAGAATTCAGATATTAAAACTATTACTTGGTGTTAACATCATAAAATTAAAAATTCAGTTGCTAACGATCATCAACTCTGCCAGACACCTTGCTATGGAATTTTACTCCATTTTCAAAAGATGGGAGTGTATAGGAAGAACATTAAAACAAACACAAAGAAAACCATAAAACATCATGTGTTGCTAAATCCATTAGATGTATTCCTGAAAAGACACATGAAAAAATTTTATGAAAATTAAAAGACTGAAAAAAAGCATAGGTTAATATTTATTACATAATATCCAGGGGTGCCTGGGTGGCTCAGTTGGTTAAGCTTCCGACTTCTGCCCAGATCATGATCTCACGGTTCCTGAGTTCAAGCCCCACATCAGGCTTTCAGCACAGAACCCGCTTCAGATCCTCTGTCTCCCTCTCTCTCTGCTCCTCCCCAGCTCATGCTCACTCTTTCCCTCTCTCTCAAAAATAAATTTAAAAAAAAATAATAATATCCATATCATAGATCTACCTGGGGCTTTCGCGTGCTTTAATTTTCACAACCCAGCAAAATACGCAGGCAAAATTATTGCCATTTGCACATAGAAGGAAACTGATTCTAGGGGTGCCTGGCTGGCTTAGTCTGAAGAGCATGAGATTCTTGATCTCGGGGTCATATGTTCCAGCCCCACAGTGAGTGTAGAGATTATTTAAATAAATAAAACTTAATAAATAAAAAATAAACAGTTCTGATTCTAGGCCATACCACTAAGTGACTGATTAGAAGCAAGATGTGCCTGACTTTTAAAGCCTAAGATATTTCCACCTTCCTAGCTATTTAAAGAAATCTTATTTGCTCTGGGAACAAATTATTCCGTTGTTTGTTTCACACAAATAACTTTGGATATCTCTTGTACAAATTCAGATGTTTCTTCATTATGTTTAATTTTAATAGGGGTGGGGAGTAGGCGTTTATATCTACCTATAGATTAAATTAGGAAAAAAAGTTCATATTAATCGGCTTAAATTCTACTGGGATATACACTAGAGAATAGTAAATCATATTCACTTGGGTTGGAAGAAAGGCTGATTTACAGACAGTATATTATTATTATTTGTGATTTTTAAGGCAAAAATACCATTTTCAAAATGAAGTTGTTGTATGTGAATTCACCTTCAAGAGTTTTCCTCTTAAATATTACTTTATTTGGTTATTGTTGCCTGAACTGGCTCTGGAAATTGACCTCTTTTTAATTATAAAATATCAGTGGTGGAAGAGTCTTTAGAGATCACCAAGACCAGTTGTTTAAAACTTCACTTTAGCTTCATAATACTTCAAATAAACTTGGAAACCTAATATGTGAAGACACAAAAGCAGTGATTGACACTAGTCTAATATCCTCATTTTACAGATGGAGAAACTAACCTGGTTTGTACTGACTTTCCCTCTCATGACTATTGCACAGCACCTTGCACAGCACCTAGCACAGCACTGCGGCCCCCAACTCAGGCCCAAAGAAATGAAATCAACTCGTCTGCCCAGCCCGGAGTCATAAGAAAAACCCCAGCCCAATCCAGTCTATTACAAAAAATATTTGTAAAACAAAACTAGTTGTCCTCCCCTTCCCACGCCCCCACCCCCGGCAGGCTCTGTATTCTGGACTGGGATTCTCACACCCCACAGGGCACTGTGGCCTTGCTGGTCTCCTTGGTGGTCACAAGCTTCATGCATCCCAAGACACCTGATGGCTGTACTTCCCCACTCCCGCAGCCCCGCCCCTCCCTTTACCAGTGTCGGTGGGAGCGGTAGAGAAGGCCGTGGCTGGTATGCTAGTGAATCCAGCCACCTCCCAGAGAAGAAGCCAGGCCACCGCCCGGACGCCCACGGCCCTGGCAGCCAGGACGCTGCAGAACGCGCTCCCCAAAGGAGCGCGTGCGGACGGTGTGAAGACAGAGGAGCTAGCGGACGGAGGAGCCTGCGCACGCCTCACGCCGCTCCTAGAGAGTGCTGCCACAGAGTTGGTGACCGGGACGGAAGACTCAGCGACGCGCGCCTGCGGTCCTGCCGTTCCCCGGCTTCCCGCAGCAGTGGACCCCCGAAAGTTCCGGCGTCGCGGAAGGCTGCAGCACGGTCCACCTAGTTCACTCCGTCACCGCCCCGCCCCTCGCCGTCAGGTCGGGGGCGGGGCGAAGAGCGGCGCAGGCGCCGTGACGTGTGCCAGGTCTTACTGCTTTGAAACGCCTGCCCGGGCCTGCATCCAGACCCCGAACCCCGGACGCGTTCCTTCCAGCAGGATCCGGGAGCTCCCTGTCTCCACCGGCACTGGCAGGTACTTGCGTATTCGGGCCTCCTGCAGGGAAATTCAAGTCTGCGGGGCTGTGGCTGTCGACTCTTCCTGCAGCGCCCGGCCTCAAAGTCGAGTTAAGTGCTCCTCTGTGCACAGCGGTTGGGTGGAAACAACCCCCTCACGGCGGTTTTAGATCTTCCCCTGCAGAAGATGCACTTTCTGTACTTCTCTAAGGGTAAGAAAGTCAGCCTTGCCCTGGTGGGGACGTGAGTAGGGAGAGGATCGTCTACTTGTTGGCAGAATCCGTACACTTTTAGGTGCTGTAGGGGATGTTTAGCAAGGTCATGACAGTCACTGATCCCCGGGGAGAAAAGTATTAATGCCTAAGAGGAAGACTTAGGTAAATGTGTCGTCTGTCTTCATGAATTAAGTTGAATCTGCAAGTAGGCCTAGATGCAGATTGGAGCAGAACAGACATTTCTAGGACAGGTGTCTGGAAGAGGAAAGATCCCAGAATGTTCTGTCAAATACTGAAAACAGCAGTATAAGCATGCTACTAAGAAATATGGAGAGGCGCCTGGGTGGTCAGTTGGTTAAGCATCGGACTTCGGCTCAGGTCATGATCTCGTGTTGGTGAGTTCGAGCCCCGCCCCCTCCCGGTAGGGCTCTGTGCTGGCAACTCAGAGCCTGGAGCCTCCTTCGGATTGTGTGTATCCCTCTCTCTCTGCCCCTGCCATGTTCATGCTCTCTTTCTCTCTAAAAAATAAAAAATAAACATTAAAAGAAAAAATTTTTAAAGAAATATGGAGATACAGGGGCGCCTGGGTGGCTCAGTCAGTTGAGCGTCTGACTTCGGCTCAGGTCATGATCTTGCAGTGTGTGAGTTCGAGCCCCGCGTCAGGCTCTGTGCTGACAGCTCAGAGTCTGGAGCCTGCTTCAGATTTTGTGTCTCCCTCTCTCTCTGCCCCTCCTCTGCTCATGCTCGCTCTCTCTCTCTCTCTCTCTCTCTCTCTCAAAAATAAACATTAAAAATTTTTTGAAAAAAAAAAGAAATATGGAGATACATTTTGGAAGAAACACTTAAAAGAATTGAAACTGGTTGCCTGTAAAGAAACTGGTTGCCCTTCCTGGCAGAGGACAGCAGTTATTTGTTATAATCCTCAGAGAATTATCTTACATTTTATTTCTTTTATTTATTAATTGTTTTTAATTTTTTTAACGTTTATTTATTTTTGAGAGACAGAGACAAAGCACCAGTGGGGGAGGGGCAGAGAGAGAGAGGGAGACAGAAGATCCCAAGTAGGCTCTGCACTGACAGCAGACAGCCCAATACGGGGCTCCAACCCATGAACCATGAGATCATGACCTGAGCCAAAGTCGACTTCTTAACCGACTGAGCCATCCAAGTGCCCCTATTTATTTATTTTTTAATGTTTATTTATTTTTGAGGAAGAGAGAGACAGACAGAGCATCAGGGGGAGGGGAAGAGAGAGAGAGAGAGAGATGCTGAATCTGAAGCTGGCTCCAGGCTCTGGGCTGTCAGCACAGAGCCCGACGCCTGGCTCCAACCCACAAACTGTGAGATCATGACCTCACCTGCTTAACCAACTGAGCCACCCAGGCTCCTGATTGATTTATTTTTTTTTAACCTTTGAATTTTTTTTATTCTTTTCTTTCTCTCAATCCCCATATCCAGTCAATCAATCAATCACATCACCAAGACAGCAGACGCTACCCCCTTAGCACCTTTGGAATTGAATCTTCAACCCCCCTGCCAGTCTCAGTGCAGAGCCTTCTCACTTGGGGTCACTACCATCCCTCCCAATACCCAACTCTCTGTGTAATCCTCCTCCAATCTGGAACCACACTTCTACTGCTCTGATTCCAGTCCTTTGAGAGTTCCCCAGAACTTTTAGGGTAAAGCTCGAACTTCCAAGTAAGATCAAACCATAAAGCTCTGAATGGTGTGACTACTACTGCCTGATTCTGACCTATTATCTCAAGCCTATCCATGTTTCAGTTACGACAATAATGAATGCCATAGAATTATGCATTTGGCATAACCAATGCTATTCCCTTTACTGGAATTCCTTCCACCTCCTATGTTTAACTCCTATTTATTCTTCAAAGCAGAGTTCTGAACTTGATATATACTTGGAGGGGGTTGTTTCTGTTTCTGTAGCAGGAATATGTTTGTCCTGACATAATCTTACTCTTCTCTCTGACCACTCTTTTATTTCTTATTATTTTTAATTTACATTAAAAATGTAAAGTTAGTTAAGTTAGTTAACATATAGTGCAATAATGATTTCAAGAATAGAATTTAGTGATTCATCACTTACATATAACACCCAGTGCTCATCCCAACAAGTGTCCTCCTTAATGTCCCTTGCCCATTTAGATTCCACCCAAAACCCCTTCAGCAACCCTCAGTTTCTTCTCTGTATTTAAGAGTCTCTTATGGTTTGTCCCCCTCACTGTTTTTATATTATTTTTGCTTGCCTTCCCTTATATTCATCTGTTTCGTATCTTAAATTCCACTTGTCAGTGAAATCATATGATATTTACCTTTCTCTGACTTACTTCACATAGCAAAATGCACTCTAGTTCCATCCACGTTGTTGCAAATGGCAAGATTTCATTCTTTTTAATCACCCAGTAATATTGTGCCAGTACCACACTGTCTTGATGATTACAGCTTTGTAACACAGCTTAAAGTCTGGAATTGTGATGCCTCCAGCTTTGTGTTCTTTTTCAGGATTGCTTTGGCTATTCAGGGTCTTTTCTGGTTCCATACAAATTTTAGGATTGTTTGTTCTAGCTCTGTGAAGACTGTTGGTGTTATTTTGATAGGGATCGCTATTTTACATTTTAAACAGGAAAGAGACATTACTTTAGTACAAATAAAAGTTAAATTTTAAAAAGAAAAGACTCTGTAGTAAATAAAAAAAAAACCCCTACATTATTATCAATTGCGTATGTCATTCATGAGTACGGGCATTTGCTTGAGTGTGTGGGATTTATATTGTGCTCAGTGTGATCTCCTAGAAAGCTTACCAACAGGCTAGATTTTAGTGAGATGAACTGGGAGTAGTATTTGTTAAGAAGGGAATGGGTGAAATTATTACATCAGATCAGAGGCAGAGCACAGTAATTTGAAAAAGCAGTTATTTATGATTAGTTTCTTTTTTTTTTTAATTTTTTTTTAATGTTTATTTATTTTTGAGACAGAGAGAGACAGAGCATGAATGGGGGAGGGTCAGAGAGAGAGGAAGACACAGAATCCAAAGCAGGCTCCAGGCTCTGAGCTGTCAGCACAGAGCCCGACGCGGGGCTCAAACTCACGGACCGTGAGATCATGACCTGAGCCGAAGTCGGACGCTTAACCGACTGAGCCACCCAGGCGCCCCTATGATTAATTTCTTAAGAGTAAAAATTCTGATGTCCAACAGTAAGGGGTGAATGTTATAGATTATGGTATGTCCGTAGGATAAAACACTTGGCTATCGTATAAAAATTTGCATTTTAGTAAAACATCTAATGACAAAGTCACATAGGTCGTTAAACTTAAAAGGCAGGACATAGGGCCTCTTGGCTGGCTCAATTTGTAGAGCATGAGACTCTTGATCTCAGAGTCGTGAGTTTGAGCCTATCCCATATGGAGCCTTCTTTAAAAGGCAGAAGACAGATGCTTAATATAAAAAATACTATATTAAAATTTTTTTTTTCAACGTTTATTTATTTTTGGGACAGAGAGAGACAGAGCATGAACGGGGGAGGGGCAGAGAGAGAGGGAGACACAGGATCGGAAACAGGCTCCAGGCTCTGAGCCATCAGCCCAGAGCCCGACGCGGGGCTCGAACTCACGGACCGCGAGATCGTGACCTGGCTGAAGTCGGACGCTTAACCGACTGCGCCACCCAGGCGCCCCTAAAAAATACTATATTTAAAAAAACTATGTGTAGAAAAAAAAAACTGGAAAGAATCAATGGTAATTATTTTATATATGTTTCCTCCTCCTCCTCTTCCACCTAACCCCCAGTTTTCTACAATGTACTATTTTCCTAAAGTGATTCTCTAACAGAACTAAGCTTATGGAGATATCATCACCCTGTGCTGCTTTACCTCTAGGTTCCTTGACATTTTGAAGTCTTCTTGAGAATGTCATAGTCCTATCTAAGGCAGTCCCTATCATTAAGTGTATTTTGGCACTGGGCACCAGGAAGAGGGGATAGAAAGTATTAACTGCAAAATAGCTGTGCTTCTTGTGACTGAAAAAACATATAGTGAGACAAATGAGTTGAAATAAAAACCATGTAAAACTTTATTGCTTGTATATGTAGAGGTTGAATCTGCATCAAGTCTGCATTTTTTATCAGACTTCTAGACTGTGAACACTTAGAGGATGTACAGAGGCTGTGTCTTGTATTAGTACATTAAATCAAACAAGTATGTATGGAATGCCTACTACATTCCAGGTATTGTGCTGGGATGTTCTGGTGAATAATCGATACGTTGCTTACCTCATGTAGCATGTAGAATAGAAGGGGGAAGAGGGATGTCTAGCTGGCTCAGTCAGTAGAGCATGTGCCTCTTTTTTTTTTTTTTTTACGTTTATTTTTAGCTTTGAGAGACAGAGAGCACAGGGGCGGGGGGGGGGGGGGTGGGCAGAGGGAGAAAAGGACACAGAATCTGAAGCAGGCTCCAGGTTCTGAGCTGTCAGCACAGAACTTGACGTGAGGCTTGAACTCACGAACCGTGAGATCATGACCTGAGCGGAAGTCAGACGCTTACCTGACTGAGCCACCTGGGCACCCCAAGCATGTGACTCTTGATCTTGGAGTTGTGAGTTTGAGCCCCACGTTGGCTATAGAGATTACTTAAAAATAAAATCTTAAAAGGAAAAAAGAAAGACGGGTAGGTAAATGATTAAATAAGTAATCATAAAAAGCTTGATGAGTAAAATGATTAGGAAAGTACAGAGGAGACAGATCTGGTTGGGTGAACCTCTCAGGACATAATGTTTAAGGTTAAAAAAATCTTACTATCTTGCCATAGAGGGTACTTATGCATACTTGTTTAACTGGTAAATAAAAAAGATCCTATAAGTTGATTCTTGGGCTGATGCAGGGGTTCATTTACAATCTTTGATTAAGAGTGCAGTACGCCAAGAGGTCCGGACTGAACTGCATATCCAGGCTCGTGTGTGAACAAACCTACACACCTCAGTGAACCAGGGACCCAACAGACTACGGATAACTGAGGGCCAAACTGAACTTTCACAGTAGCTCTCAAAGTATTGGGCTTGATAGGCCAAGAATGCACTCCTAGAAGTGGACTAGAGCCAGATCTGCTGGGGAGGTGGGGTACTAGGGAGTGTGGTTTATCCAACACTTACGTTTTTTTCCCCTTTAGCAGGAAGTCATTATGTGACTAACACATTGTCATCAGACTTCCTCTGATTTACCCTGAAGTGTATGTGAAAATGATGTGCATTGCCAAAAAATGTGGAATTAGGTTCCAGCCTCCAGCTATTATCTTAATCTATGAGAATGAAATGAAGGGGAAAAGTCGCCAACGCATCATGCCAATCCGAAACTTTTCAAAGTTTTCAGGTACCTCATGTTTTATCTTGCCCATCTTAAATCTTCTCTAAGTCACTTAATAAGAATGATTTGAGTCTCATAATGAAGTGACATGGTCTTCAGAGTTACATAGTCTTAGGTTCAAATCCTGACTGTCAGGGTAGATGTGTGAACCCAGCTAAATCACTTATTCTCAGTGAGCTTCAGTTTCCTGATCTGTAAGAGGAAATTGATAATCCCACCCATTCAGAATTGGATATGGGTTAAATGAGAAGCATTATTCAGTAATATTAACTCTTTTCTCTCCCTCCAAATGTGTTTTTTATGTGCAGTGTTGATATTAGTACCAGAACTAATATCTAAAACTATAATACTACTTTTTCATTTCAGATGTTTTCTCCAGTTGCAAATATTTAAAATCTCCTCAAAGTGATTGAGAAATAAAAAATACATCCCTCCTCCCCCCCTCCCCCACATATCCCAATATAAAGGAATAGTTCTGCAAAATAATTCATTCTGAAAAAGCCACTTCGCTTCTTGGCTGTAATAGCGATAATGCTTTCAGTAGTTTGTGGTACATCAGTAGTTTTTGGTGTATGTGTTATGTGTGGTATATAGTTTTGTTTCTTCCTCCTAGATTGCAGCAGAGCTGCTGAACAGTTAAAGAATAATCCACGACACAAGAATTACCTGGAACAAGTGTCCCTGAGGCAACTAGAGAAGTTATTCAGTTTTTTACGAGGTCATTTGTGGGGACAAAGTTTGGCAGAAACGATGGAACAAATTCAGCGGGAAACAACGATTGATCCTGAGGAAGACCTGAACAAACTAGATGACAAGGAACTTGCCCAAAGAAAGAGCATCATGGATGAACTTTTTGAGAAAAATCAGAAGAAGAAGGATGATCCAAATTTTGTTTATGACCTCGAGGTTGAGTTCCCACAGGATGAACAACTTCAGTCTTGTGGCTGGGACACAGAGTCAGCTGACGAGTTCTGATACCAGAAACTCAAAGAATTTATGGGGCTGGTAGAAGAACCATGTTTATACATTCTTTGTATAATTGTATAATACAATATTATACACTTATACAATTATACAAAGAATGTATAAACATGGCTCTAGAAAAATCTGTAAAGAGCACTAAACGTACATGTTGGGTCATGTTTGGATTGACGATGTTACTTTTCAAAACTGAGACTTTTAGATTATCTACTATGTAGATGCATGAGGAATATAGGAGAAACAGAATATAGGGGTATGCCTTTAAGGAGCCTACAATCTAATTGGAAGATAAGTCAAAAACTCGTGAAAAGCTAATTAACAGAATTAGGCAGCAAACAGATTAGAGCCAAATGCTTGAGAAAGGTTAGAGGGCCAGAGCCGAGGTTACCATAGGGTAGAATAGTCAGGAAAGACTGCCCTTTAGTGGAGAGATGGAACTTTGCCTGGCCCTTGAAGTGGTAGTATTTGGATAGAAGTTTACATAGAATTCCAGATGAGAGAAACTGGAAGAAAGAAAAAGAAGAGGAGGTTAATGATAAAGAGATAGGGATGAGAATATTTTATTTGAGGAGCAGAAAGCAAGTTATAGTTTGCTAAGATTGGAGGGCATCAATGGTTAACAGGGGATTATTCCAGAGGCATTATGTCTTCATGTATGTTTAACTGTGGAGGAGAAGAGCAACCCCGCAGGACGCCGGCTGCCACACGTTGAGGTCTTCTGATGGACGGCTGGGGAATTCTGCCCCTCCAGGATCAGGAAATACATTCTAAAGACATTCTGAAAACCTGAAGCTCTTCCCGTAACTACAGAAGTTTGTTTGTAATATGGGAAATCTACCCATACTAAAATGAACAGTAGGCATTGCCAGTTTAGGCTTATTTATGAGCTTGGATCTACAAAGAGAAGATCTTTGTTGAACTAGGCTATATGTGTACAGTTACATCTTTCTTCTTTCAGAATATTGTTTAACTGGCAGATATTCTATGTTTCCTGCAAGGAAATTAATATTAAATAAAACTAAAAAATTCACTCTTTCGACCTGTCTGTCCCTACCCTCTTTACCATTAAAAACTCCATTAAAGGGATCATTCCTTTTTTTTTTTTTAAGTTTATTTATTTTGAGAGGGAGTGTGCATGTGGGAGGAGCAGAGAGAGAGAGAGAGAGAGAGGGAGGGAGAGAGAGAACCCAAGCAGGCTCTGCACTGTCAGTACAGAGCCTGATAGGGGGCTCCAACTCATGAACCATGAAATCATGACCTGAGCCGAAACCAAGAGTCAGACACTTAACCAACTGAGCCACCCAGACGCCCTTCAGGTAGCATTCTTAATGTTATCACCAGGGGCTTAAGATGGTCATGTGATATCTGTATAATATTTGCCAAAGGTAGCAAGAGAATTTTCAGAATCGGAGATTCTTCTATATCTACATAGTATTCCATTGTATAGATGTAGATGATCTATTTTAAAAGTTGACCTTAGGTTGTTTATCCTTTCACTATTAGAAATAATGCCACAGCAAATAACCTTGTACATTCTCTACTTTGTGCCTTTGTAAAACTACATGTAATGCCTAGAGGGGAAATGCTAGGTATGTCTACTCTAAATTTTTTTTCTATTCTAAATTTTAGTAGATATTGCTAGGTTGTCCTTCAAAGAAGTTTGCTCATTCATTCATTCAGTATGTGTACTTAATGAACACCTATTACATGCTGAGCCTGTACTATTCTAGAGTCTATGTACACAGCAGCATGCACAACAAAGTCCTTGCCTTTACAAGGTTTACAGTCTAATGGGAGAGGAGCAATAATAAATACGGAGAATAATGTCATATATTAAGTGCCTGGAATTAAAAACAGGGTAAAAAGAGAAAGATGGAGGGGTTGAGAGCCACTTTTTTTGACAATGATCAGAGAATGCCTCCCTGTAGAAGTGACATTTGAGTAAAGACCTGAAGGAGGTAAGGAAAAATTGATGTGCATTTCATGGGTAGTAGGGAAAGGTAGGTGCATAGACACCTAGGGCTGGAGTGTGCTTGGCTTATTTGAAGAGGAGCAAGGACACAATTGTGGCTAATTTGGATTGAACAAGAGAAAAATGGTAAGAGATGAGAGGTTGGAGTGTATTTTACCAACGCACAGTACTTACATGAAGGTCATCCCAACTTAAATTGTCAGCAGTACGTGAGAATATCTGCTCTCAACAGATAGTGTTATCAAACTCATTGATCTTTGCCAATTTTATAATTTAAAAATGGTGTCTCATAGCCTTACAGGTTTTTTGTTTTTGTTTTGTAGCTCGGAGTTTTAATTTGCATTTCTTTTATTACGAGGGAGACTGAGCATCTTCATACACTGGAGGGAGATTTTTTATGAAATAACATGTCATTTGCTCATTTTTCTACTGTGATGCTGGTCTTTTTACTGATTTGTAAAAAAAGTTCTTTATGAAGGAAAATAGTCCTTGGTTTGTGATATGAATTGTAGATATTTTCACCTTTGTCATTTGTTTTTTGACTTTGTTTATGCTATTTTTTCCAGGCAGATTTTTTCTAGTCAAATCAATCAATATTTTTCTCTGTGCTTCTGCATTTTTGTCTCATATACACGGGCATTTCTCACTCCCAGGTTTGTTTTTTTTTTTTAATCCCATGATTTTTTTCTACTCAGGAATTTATTTTGATATAAGACCACAAGATGTGAATCCCAACTTTATTTCTTCCCAGATGCCCATCCAACTGTCCCAACACTACTATATTTTGAATTACCTATCTTTCCCCCAATGATTTAAAAAATTTTTTTTAAATCTTTATTTATTTTTGAGAGAGAGAGAGAGAGAGAGTGTGTGTGAGCAGGGGAGGAACAGAGAGAGAGGGAGACACAGAATCTGAAGCAGGCTCCAGGCTCTGAGCTGTCAGCACAGAGTCTGACACGGGGCTTGAACTCACAAACCGTGAGCTCATGACCCAAGCCGAAGTTGGACGCCCAACCAACTGAGCCACCCAACCCCAGTGATTTGAAGTGCAAGTTCCCATATGTATCAAAACACTTCTCTTTTGATTATGTTACTGTCATCTGTAGCACGCTTTCCCAATCCATGTTTTTTGGTGTTTATTGAGCACATCTCATATTCACCAAATTAAGAGCTATAGTAAGATGCAAAATGGGCCATAACTTTTGTCTTTGAGATTCTAACATAGTTTAGCCAAAGCAACAAAACTAGCATATATGAGCTAGAGAGACCCTATCTAAAGCAGGAGGGGGTGGAGATCATGTGAGCTGAGCAGTTGTGGGTTTTTTTTCTTTATGTATCTTATCCAAAGTTAATTCTGTTGAGCTCTTAAATTTTTTCTCATTATAAAATGAATATATAATCAACACCCATTATTTGAAAATATAGACAAATACCAGAGTGTAAAAGTAAAATGGGAAAATTCTCCCCTCAACTTCACTCAATTCCCACTCCGCAGAGAATCTGGCTTCCCTAGAGGGCTCCAGAGCCCATCTTCTGTGACCTTGTTTCACCAGTATTCTTTCTCTCACTCTCTACCCCTGTCTTTCCCATTTTCAGCTTCATTCTCTGCTGGTTCATTCTCAGCAGTCTGTTAACATGCACAAGACCCTGCCATATTAAAACAAGAAAACGCATCGCCTTGTCTTTATTTACCTAATACCATTTCTAACCAAATTATAGCTTATCTAGTTGTTAGATAAATTGAACCCTTCCCCCACTGCCACACCCTTTAGAGCAAATCTGGCTGTAGTCTAATTCTAGACTAGACTAGAGATGCATGCTTAGCCTATGAAACTCCATGCTTTGAGAGCTGCCCTTATAGTTCATCTTGGCCCTGGGTTATTCTAAGAATGGTTCATTCACAGGTGTAGGTTTGTTCACATGTGAGCCTGGAAATACAATTCAGTTTGGACCTCTTAATGTACCGTAGTTTGTTGTTGTTGTTGATTAATGTTTATTTATTTTAAGAGAGAGAGAGAGAGACAGAGCATGAGCAGGGGAGGGGCAGAGAGAGAGGGAAACACAGAATCTGAAGCAGGCTCCAGGCTCTGAGCTGTCAGCACAGAGCCTGGCTTGGGGCTCGATCCCATGAGCCATGAGATCATGACCTGAGCCGAAGTCAGACGCTCAACTGATTGAGCCACCCAGGTGCCTCTAGTGTACTGTAGTCTTAACCCAAAATTGTATATAGATCCCTGGGTCTGCACAAGAATTAAGCTGAAGGGTTTTTTCTATCTACCAATTAAACAAGGAGTTATCAAGCACCCTGTATGTCAAGGTACTGTGAGTGATCACCTTAAACCTCATGTCCTGAGAGTCTTACCAGATCTGTCTCCCTTGCACTTTTGCAATTATTTTACTCGTAAGTTTTTTTGTAATTATTTCATCACCTACCGAATATTTTGACAAAAGTAGTAGATGAAAATTGAAGAAAGGCCATTGGATTTGGTAGCTAGGTCTCTTAATATTCAAGAATGAATCTTGAGGGGTGCCTGGGTGGCTCAGTGGTTACCCTTCTGACTCTTGATCTCAGCTCAGCTCTTGATCTCAGGGTCGTGAGTTCAAGCCCCACATTGGGCTCCATGCTGGCCGTGGAGCCCACTTACAAAAAGGTGGGGGGCGGCGGGGGGAGCACCTGGGTGGCTCAGTCAGTTAAATGTCTGACTCTTGATGTCAGCTCAGGTCATGATCTCATGGTTGGTGAGATCAATCCTCACTGGTGCAGAGCCTGCTTGGGATTCTCTCTCTCCATCTCTCTGCCCTCCCCTGCTCGCTTGCTCTCTCTCTCTCTCTCTCTCTCTCTCTCTCTCTCTCAAAATAAATAAATAAAACTTAAAAGAATGAAACTTTAAGGGAGTGAATAGGATAGAAATTGCAGGATATCATGAAGGAAACACGAGATCATAAACCTAAATGAAAAAGCTAAAACTACAGCTTTTAGAAGAAAACAAAGGAGAGAATCTTTATGACCTTGTTGTCTCACTTTAGGCTATTATACCAAAATACCATAAACCAGGTGGCTTATAAACAACAGAAATTTATTTCTCATAGTTCTGGTGACTGGAAGTCCAAGATCAGGTGCCAGCCTGGTTTGTTTCTTGGTAAGAATCCTCCTCTGTGTTGTAAGCTATCCACTTCTTGTAGTATCTTTTCATGGTGGAGAGCAGAGCATAGCTCTCTTGGGACTCATTTTAAGAGCACTAATCCTGTTCATAAGGGCTCCACCCTTATGATTTCATCTAATTGTAATTACTTCCCAAAGGCCCTACCTTGTAACACCATCACTTTGGGGGTTGGGGCTTCAATAGGTGAATTTTGGGAGAACATAAATATTTAGTGCATGACACTAGGTTTAGGCAAAGAGGTCTTATAATTGACACCAAAAGCCTGATTTATAAAAGGGAAAAATTGAAACACTGGACTTCATCAACATTTTAAAATTTTGTATTCTAAAGACAATATTGAGAACATTTTCAACTATACTCAAAAAAAATTGAGAACATGAAAAAAAAATCCACAAACTGAGAGAAAATCTGCAGATCATAATCTGAAAAAGGACTTGTATCCAGCATATAAAAAGAACTCTTACAACTCAATAATAAAGAAAGAACCCAATTTAAAAATGAAAAGACCTGCATAGACATTTTACCAAAGAAGATATGTATATGATTAATAAGCACTTGAAATGATGTTCAACATCATCAACCATTAAAGAAATGAAAATTAAAACTAATGAGATACTACTTCATACCCACCAGAATGTCTATAATCAAAAAAGACAAATAATTACAGGCATTAGTAAGGATACAGAAAAACTAGAACATTGTTGGCAGGAATGTGAAATGGTACAACCATTTTGGAAAACAGTTTGGCAGTTTCTTAAAAAGTTACACAAAAACTTACTATACTACCCAGAAGTTCCACCCCTGGTATCTACGTAAGAGAAATAAAGACATATGTCTACCCAAAGATTGTTCTCGAATGTTCAGAACAGCCAAAAAAGGGAAACACTCCAAATATCCATCACTTGGCAAGTGGAGAAACAAAAATGTAATATCTACACAATAGAATATTGTCCAGCAATAAACCATTATGCTAAATGAAAGAAGCCAGACACAAAAGACTACATATCATACGATCCATTTACATGAAATAGCTAAGAAGGCAATCTATAGAGACAGAAAGCAGATTAGTGGCTGCTTGGGGATAGAGCTGAGGAATGGGAACTGATGGCACGTGGGTCAGTGGATGGATGATAAGAGTGATGGAAACACTCTAAAACTGGATTTTGTGATGTTTGCACAATTCTAAAAATTCACTAAAAATAATTGATTTGTGCTCTTTTTTTTTAACGTTTATTTATTTTTGAGACAGAGAGAGACAGAGCATGAACAGGGGAGGGTCAGAGAGAGAGAGGGAGACACAGAATCTGAAACAGGCTCCAGGCTCCGAGCTGTCAGCACAGAGCCCGAAGCAGGGCTTGAACTCACGAATCGCGAGATCATGACCTGAGCCGAAGTCAGACGCTTAACCGACTGAGCCACCCAGGCGCCCCAGATTTGTGCTCTTTATTTATTTATTTTTTTTTAACGTTTATTCATTTTTGAGACAGAGAGAGACAAAGCATGAACAGGGGAGGGTCAGAGAGAGGGAGACACAGAATCTGAAACAGGCTCCAGGCTCTGAGCTGTCAGCACAGAGCCCGACGCGGGGCTCGAACTCACGGACCCGCGAGATCATGACCCGGGCCGAAGTCGGCCGCTTAACCGACTGAGCCACCCAGGCGCCCCAGATTTGTGCTCTTAAAAACAGGTGAATTTTATGGTGTATATATATTTAGGTATGTAAGTTTTACCTCAATAAAGCCCTTAAAAAATAGGAACTAGAGTAGAATCAATGTCAACAGATCATTTGTTCTAAGAATGAGTAAGAGAGTTAAAGATGTGTGTAGGGACACCCAGGTAGCTCAGTCAGTTAAGCATCTGATTCTTGATTTCAGCTCGGGTCATGATTTCACAGTTTGTGAGTTCAAGCCCTGCGTGGGGCTGTGCGCTGATAATGTGGAGCCTGCTTGGGACTCTTTCTGTGTCCCTCTCTCTCTGCCTGTTCTCAGTATCTCTCAAAATAAATAAATAAACTTAAAAAAAAAGAGAGAGAGACAGAAGATCTGAAGTCCAGAAGACTGATATGGAGCAGACTACGGTTTATGATTTTGGTCTTCTCTTTAATGAACCTGGCAGAAACTGAGGGCTGATGGGGGGTGGGAGGGAAGGGAAGGTGGGTGATAGGTATTGAAGAGGGCATCTTTTGGGATGAGCACTGGGTGTTGTATGGAAACCAATTTGACAATAAATTTCATATATTTAAAAAAAAATGAACCTGGCAGAGCCATCCGATTATAGTGAGGAGGAGCTAGAGGAGAGATTGAGATTGGGGTGAAAATGAGCAGAAGAACTTTTGTTCATATGGAAGGGTAATGTTGGTTGTGTTCAACATAGAGAAAGTAGAATGTGGAGGTTGAACAAAAATCTGTGATCTAGGAGTTACAAAATGATGTTCCCCATCCTCACTTCCTCTCTTCTAAAAACAAACAAAATTACTTCTGGTGGTCAAATTTACAAAAGTGTTTTTATTTTTATTTATTTTTTTAAGTAGGCTTCATGCCCAGTGCACAGCCCAATGTGGGGCTTGAACTCAGAACGCTGAGGTTATGACCTGAGCTGAGATCAAGAGTCGGAGACTTAACCGACTGAGCTACCCACGTGCACCATGAGCGTGTTGATGGCTAAACTGACAATCAATCTTCAAGCTCAAAAACTTTAGCTTTTATGGCCATAAAGTCCTTCTGTCAGTGGTTCACCATTTCGCACTATAGCAGATATTGTGGATTACCTACCCATTATCCTTTTCCCCTTCTTCATTGCCTGTGGAGGCCCAATATTATTTGTTCAGGTATAATTCCTCCCACATAAGTCACAGATCCAGAAGCAAATTTTGATTGGTCTCAATAAATCCCAGTGGTCCCATTTCTTTGTCTGTGATTGGTTTAGAGATGGGCATGTTACTCAGTAATAGCAATAACATGTGTAGAGGATCCAGAGGACTTGGAAGAAGGTGTTCTCTGTTGGAGAAAAGAAAAGTCCTCTCTGTTTCCCTGGACATGATTATATCTGGATGTGACAGCTGGAAATACTGCAATCCTTTTGTGGCCAGCCTGAGGATAACACTTGCCATTTAATGAGAGCAAAACAAAGGGAATCACAGAAAGATGGGGGCCAGAGCCCTGGCATACTACACCTGGAGCCTGCCCTACCTTTGAACATTTTATTATATGAAATGATAATTTTTTTAAGTCAATTTAAATTGGGGCACCTGGGTGACTCAGTCGATTAAGCATCCAACTCTTGATTTCAGCTCAGGTCATGATCTCATGGTTTGTGAGTTTGAGCCCCGCATCAGGCTCTGTGCTGAGAGTGCAGAGCCTGCTTGGGATTTTCTCTCCCCCTCTCCCTCTGCCCCTCCTCTGCTCACGTGCTCTCTCTCTCTCTCTCTCTCTCTCTCTCTCTAAGTAAATAAATAAACTTAAAAAAATAAAGTCAATTTAAATTGATTTTTTCTGGTTTTGCAGTAAAAAAAACTCCCATTAACAAGGAACAAGCCTTTTTCATTTCTGGACCCAATATGGACCACCTGTGCTTCAAGGATAGGCCCAGAGATCTCTGGGAAGAGATTGCTACAACAGACAGCAAAGCATAAAGGATTGACTATGGCCAGGAACCTGGCAAAGGGAACACAAAGCATGGACCTTGGAATCTAAGGCTGGATGAAATCCTGTGGAGGCAGAAGGAAACTGAGTCAAATGGAAAGGAGCTGAGCAATGAAAAGTACTACAATGGGTGGCATCAGAGGGCAGGTTTGGCAAGTAGTGACAGGTGAACTTGGGAGAAAACAGAGCAATGGGGTCACGGAAGTGAAGTACTGAGTTAAGAGATCTCAGAAGTTTAGCAAGTGCTGGCAGTGATGAGATCCAGCATTTGAACTTTCCAGACCAAAACAGGTAGAGAAGGAAGTCCATAAAATCAAAAGGGTTATGGACCTTTGTGAAATTACAGAGTAGGAGGGGCCATAGCTCACATGTTGAAAGGTCCTGGGAAGACTGATGAGGGGCAGAGGGCAGAAGAAAATTAGGCAGATCCTAAAATCATTGGTTAGGTATAAAATGCTTACTATGGTTCAGGGCAACAACATCAATAATTTAAAGAAGAAAATGTAAAAGGACAGAGTGAATAGTAGATGTATAGAAAGAGGGAGAGAAAAAGTACAGAGGAAAAAGGTGATAAAAGATTAGGTGTTGTTGTTGTTGTTGTTTTAAGCCAGAAAGTTCTTATGCTTGTTCCACTGGAAGCAAACAAACAAAAACTTGGCAGTACATGTTCAACACAGGCAGGATATTCTTTGAATGAATGCTCCTTGTTCCTAACCTAAATATGGACACCCTAATGTATGATTATGGGTGCAGGAGCCTTTGAGTTTCTGGTAAGAACTCTTAGGTTAGCAAGTTCCATCAGGGCTGCCTTCTTGACCTTAACCATATGCTTTGATACTTAAAAGGAAATTTTAACCAGAGTCAAGCATCTGCCATCACACTGTTGAATGTTTGTTAATCCCATTGTCCTTCTTCCCTGTTATTGAATACTGAATACTACATAATTTTCACATTTTTGATTTAATGCGTTCTCCACTTCCAAGAAGCTCGAAGGTATTCATTATTTCTGATCATGAACTACAAAATAGAATGGATACATTAAAATCTATTGTAATCCTCAAAGTTCATTTTACCCAAAACTTTTCATCTCTTCTCTCACTTGGTCTCTGCCACTCAACAACAAACACTGTCTCCCTAAAATGAGTTATCAACTTACAACAAGAGAAGTTTGGAGAGATTTATGTTTTCTCCTTCTCATATCCACTATTTACTATATGAGAAGTCCTAGCACACTCCAAAACAGGGAAAAGACAAACAGGAGAAATATATAAGAACTTTATATAAAAAATGTAAAATTTATATTAAAAATACACACATATATATGAAAAATATAAAAACTTGCATTAAAAATTATCTAAAACTTACAAATAAGGGAAAAGACAGGGCCACTCATCTTTTTCGATATTATACTGCCAGCCTTGTTTAAAAGCTTTCCCAAAGATTCTTAATTTTCTAAGATAATGTATTTGTGTTTGACTTGGCTGTTTACTGTTTGATTAAAGCCCAGATACGGTACACTTACATGTTAATTAAAAATTTCTGGGGTGCCTGGGTGGCTCAGTCAGTTGAACATCTGACTCTTGATTTCAGCTCAGGTCATGATCCCAGGGTCTTGTCCTTGAATCTAGCATCCGGCTCTGAGTTGACCATGGAGCCTGCTTGGGTTTCTCCCTCTCTCCCTCTTTCTCTCTCTCTCTCTCTCCATCTGCCCCTCTCTCCTGCTTGTGCTCTCTCTCTAAAATTAAATTTAAAAATAAAAATGAAAAATGAAAAAATTCCATCCAGTAGAGAAGGTAATCAATAGGTTTATTTGCCTATAGGATGTTAACCTAGCAATCTTATTCTAACATTAATTTGTAGAAGCCTATAAATTCTTAGTTCTTCAAAATACTTTTTGAATTAATTTACCATCTTATTGGTCCCCTTCATCAATAAGTTAATAAATCTTAGACATGTGTTTATTTCATTTTATTTTATTTAACAAATTTTTTAAAATGTTTATTTATTTTTGAGAAAGAGAGAGACCGAGCCAAGCAGGGGAGGGGCAGAGAGAGAGGGAGACACAGAATCCCAAGCAGGCTCCAGGCTCTGAGCTGTTAGCACAGAGCCTGACACGGGGCTCAAACTCACGCGCTGTGAGATCATGACCTGAGCTGAAGTCGGACACTTAACTGACTGAGCCACCCAGGCACCCCAACATGTGTTCATTTTATATTGCTATGAGGATTATGTTTTTAATTTTATAAATATTTATTTATGTATTTATTTATTTATAATTTTTTAAATTTTTAGGTAATATCTACACTCACTGTGGGGCTCAAACTCACAACCCCAAGACTGAGATGTGCATGCTCCACTGAGAGCCAGCCATGCACCTCCATTAAAAAAAATTTTTTTTAATGTTTTTTAACATTTATTCATTTTTTGAGAGACAGAGAGTGAGCGGGGAGGGGCAGAGAGTGAGGGAGACACAGAATATGAAGCAGGCTCCAGGCTCTGAGCTGTCAGCACAGAGCCTGACGCGGGGCTTGAGCTCACGAACTGCAAGATCATGACCTGAGCTGAAGTCGGCCACTTAACCAACTGCATCCCCTTTTTAAAAATTTGTTTAATCATACTTTGACACCTGGTAGCCCATGTGATAAGAAGATTGACATCTTTGTAGTCTTTGGGGGACAAACTTTTGGTATCATGGGCTGACATATTTTAAACTTTTCAACTTTTGACATTTCCACCTATGAGAGGAGCTGGGAATAGGAAACAGGCAAAAGATAAAGAGGCCAAACCGAGAAGTCAAACAAATAAAGGACAACTGCCATATGAAGTGTCACCCCACTTTGTGTCCCAGCTGGCCCTAGCAAGCAAGCTGTGTCACTGTCTTCCTGACTCGACCTCTGGGTAGGCCTACCCGAGCACTGCCAAGTTAACCTGTCGTACTCCAGAATATGACTGCTGGGGGAAGCAGTCTGGTTGGAAAGGTTGGGGAAAGGGTAGTAGACAGGAGAATTGTCTTGAACACATATAGCAAGTGCATTGTGCATCTTAAAGTCCCTCCCAGGCCACTCTTTGGCTCTGCCATTACCCATAGCCATACTTCCATCTTAAGGGAACTAGAATATTCAACTATTGCTGCTAAAATTAAAAACAAAAAAACCCACTACCATTAGAGGGCAGTGTGTGTGTGTGTGTGTGTGTGTATGTGTGTGTGTGTGTGTTACCTATCAAAAGGCAGTTTGGCTTAGCGCTGGAAGGATGTTGGTGATGTTTTCTTAAAATTTAAGCACTGTGCCTACACCCACATGCAGAGTAAATGCTGGGGTGAAACTTGTTCAGCCTTTACATTGTTTTTAAATAATCTTTTTTATTTTTTTTAGTTTATTAATTTATTTTGAGAAAGAGAGAGACAGAGAGAGAGAGAGAGAGAGAGAGAGAGAGAGAGAATCCCAGGCAGGCTCTGCATTGTCAGTGCATAGCCCGATGTGGGGCTTGAACTCACAAACCATGAGATCATGACCTGAGCCAAAATCAAGAGTAGACACTTAACCAACTGAGAAACCCAGGTGCCCCAAATAATCTTTTTTTAAGTGGTAGGATTTCTATGTCATACTTAGATTCTAGGTAATAGTGATATGAGGAGAACAAGGCAGATAGAATCCTGCATTCATTGAGCTCACATTTCAGTGGGGAGAAATAATAAGAAACATATCTTAAGACCATAAATGCTGTAAAAAATATATATAAAAAGACCATAAATGCTGTGCAAGTAAATTAAAGTAGGGCTGTATGCGGTTGATTCTTCCCTTAATCATCATTCACTGTTACTGTTACAGAGTGTAGAAAGGAAAACAAGGGGAAAAAAATTCTGTCAGCCTGATAAAGCCATGAATACAATTTCCAAGATCACATCACATTTTATAGCATTATATGCCCAATAGACTTTGTTTTTAAAATCCAACTTTGGGGGCACCTGGGTGGCTCAGTCGGTTGAGTGTGTCTGACTTCGGCTCAGGTCATGGTCTCACGGTCCGTGGGTTCGAGCCCCGTGTCGGGCTCTGTGCTGACAGCTCAGAGCCTGGAGCCTGCTTCAGATTGTGTCTCCTTCTCTCTCTGCCCCTCCCCCCTCATGCTTTGTCTCTCTCTCCCTGTCAAAAATAAACATTAAAAATTTTTTTTTAAAAATCCAATTTTGTCTTTTCCTAGTTGTTTCTAATTTTTGTCCTTTCCTATGTGCAACTTCATCTTCTTCAAAAAGCTAATGAGATGTCACCCTAAGGAAAAGGAGCCAGGAGTTTGTTTTTCTGCCCTCCCTCTCTGCAGCCAAAACTTTTCAACCACGGCTGAACCCAAGCCTCCTTTTGGGGGGAGGCTGACGTGTTGTGTGGCCAAGTTGGAGCACCTGTGTGCCTAGTTGTCTCTCAGACTGATGACCAGTGAGAAAGACCCGTCAGAGAACAGAATACCTTCATCTTTGTCCCTTCCCCTCCATTTCCTCATTTGTAAAATGAGATGTTAATTCCTGTTTTCATTGGACGAGTGTGAAGATTAAATAAGATAGTGTATGCATAGTACAGAATATAGCAAGGAGTAAGTATTCAATAAATGGAAGTTTAAAAAAATGTCGCTTGCCCTCATGCACTGCTCGTGGGAATGTAAACTGGTGCAGCCACTATGGAAAACGGTGTGGAGTTTCCTCAAAAAATTAAAAATAGGAATACCATATGGTCCAGTAATTCCACTACCAGGTATTTACCCAAAGAAAACAAAAACATGAATTTGAAAAGATACATGCACCCCTCTGTTTATTGCAGCATTGTTTACAATAGCCAAGATATGGAAGCAACCCAAGTGTCCACCAATAGATGAATGGACAAAGAAGATGTGGAATATTAGCCATGATATACAATGGAATATTAGCTACAAAAAAGAATGATCTTGCCATTTGCGACAGCATGGATAGACCTAGAGGGTATTATGCTAAGTGAAATAAGTAAGACAGACAAAAACAAATATCATATGATTTCACTTATATGTGGAATCTAAGAAACAAAAGGAACAAACAAAAAACAAACTAAAAGCGGAAACAGACGCATAAATACAGAAGACAAACTGACGGTTGCCAGAGCTGAGGGGTGTGGAGAGTTGGACAAAATGAGTGAAGGGGAGTGAGAGACGCAGGCTTCCAGTTAATGGAATGAATAAGTCACAGGAAGAAAAGGTACAGCCTAGGGAATAGAGTCAACACTATTGTATTAGCGGATGTGGTGACAGATGACAGCCACACTTGTGGTGAGCACAGCATAACATAGACGTGTCATATCTATGTTGTACACCTGAAACTAATGTAACTTTGTGTGTCAACTATACCTCAATTAAAAAAAAATTTTTTTAACTGAAAAAAAAAAAAAGGCTCTTGCTTCTACCGCTGCTCTCCTAAGCTGTGGATACATGTGGGTGGTCTTCCAGATGTACAGAAGTAACACTAAAATTCAAGGCAACTGAGGCTGGGCAGTAATAACTCACCGAGCAACAGAATCATGATTTTATAATATTTTGAGTGACTGGACTAATACCAGTAGGATGAAATATTATGGAGATCAAAGTAGAGCCCAGAGCTTACATTAAGAAAAATAAACTGCAGGAGCACAGGCTGGGATGGAATTCACTTAACAGCAATTAACATGAAACAGAGGGGGGTTAATTGACAGTGGATTCAGTCTGAACAGACTGCAGCAGCCGCCAAGGCAGCTAATGTAATCCCGTGCGGCACTAATTGAGGTTCAATGTCCAGATCAAGGGAAGGAATGGCCTGTTGTATGCTGTCTGGCCAAATCCTGTCTGGAGCCACGTTCTCTTTCAGGAGCCTCATTTTATTTTATTGTTACTTTTTTAATGTTTATTAATTTTTGAGAGAGAGACAGAGAAACAGAGTGTGAGCGGGGGAGGGGGCAGAGAGAGGGAGAGACACAGAATCTGCAGCAGGCTCTCCAGGGTCTGAGCACAGAAGCCGATCTCACCAACTGTGAGATCATGACTTGAACCAAAGTACAGACTGAGCCACCCAGGTGCCCCCAGGAGCCTCATTTTATTTATTTATTTATTTATTTTTTATTTTTATTTTTTAACGTTTTATTTATTTTTGAGACAGGGAGAGACAGAGCATAAACAGGGGAGGGCCAGAGAGAGGGAGACACAGAATCTGAAACAGGCTCCAGGCTCTGAGCTGTCAGCCCAGAGCCCGACGTGGGGCTCGAACCCACGGACCGCGAGATCATGACCTGAGCAGAAGTTGGACGCTTAACCGACTGAGCCACCCAGGCACCCCCAGGAGCCTCATTTTAAAAGGGACATTGACAAACTGGACCATGTCACATGAGAATCTATGGGGAGGTGTGATGGAGTTTTTGCCTACAAAAGAGAAGATTGTTTTTAATGTAGTTTATTTATTTATTTTAATGTTTATTTTTGAGAGAGAGAGAGAATGAGCAGGGGAGGGGTAGGGAGAAAAGGAGGGAGACACAGAACTGGAAGCAGGGCTGCAGGCTTTGAGCTGTTAGCATTGAGCCTGATGCGGGGCTCAAACTCAAGAGCCATGAGATCATGACCTGAGCCCAAGTCGGAGGCTTAACCTACTGAGCCACCCAGGCGCCCCTTAATGCATATTATTTAAAGAATTTTTGTACAGAAAAATGTAGCAGTGTTTCCAGAGGGAAAATCTAGGCACTGTGGGTGCAAGTTTAAAAAGCAAGTCTCACCTTAATGAAAGGAAGAATTTTCTGAGGATCAAAACTTCCAGCAATAGCAAGGATGACTTTGTTAAGTAATGATCTAGCTGTCCCTAAAAGTAGTCTAAGGACACTGGTTGGGAGGTTAACTGGATAAGTTGTTTTCATGTTGCTTTTTTTAAGTTTATTTATTTATTTTGAGAGAGAGAGAGTGAGAGAGAGTGTGCACGTGCAGGAGCATGAGTGGAGGAGGGGCAGAGAGAGAGAGAGAGAGAGAGAGAGAGGATCTCAAGCAGGCTCCACACTGCCAGCTCAGAGCCTGATGTGGGGCTCCATCTCATGAATTATGACCGAAAATCAAGAGTCAGAGGACGCTTAACCGACTGAGGTATGCAGGTGCCCAAGAAGGCCTTCCTGCTGAAGAAATTCAGAGAAGGGAAGGATTAGTGTAGTCTGCAGAAACTGGGAAATATTCAAAAAAGTGGTCCGATTTCAGTTCATCCTCAGAGGGAGATTTGTCTGTTTAGAATGGAAAGGAAGGAGCCTTTCCAACAAGAAACCAATAGCCAATGACCCCTGAAAACAGGAACATGTGTTGGGATGACACTAAGGAAACAGGCTCACCCTGGCACACACGTCTCTTCTACGAAGAGGTGCAGTATTGTTATGGGAAGGCATCCTGTCTATGGCCAGGACTGTTATCACTTACTAAGTGCAGCCAACTGCACTGGAGGTGAAGTGATGTTGACTTTGTTGTTATCAGGCCGCTAAGCTGTTTGGCAGCCCCCACCCCGGGGCAGGGCTGCTGTGTGGCCCAGGCATCACCACTAAGGGAATGAGGGTGTTTACTCCTAAAGCCCAGGATAGATGATTCCACTTCTCCTTTCGGTGGAAAAGCCCCCACCCCTGCAGGGTGTGGCAAGAGCTGACCTGAGGAAGAAGTTTTGCTCAGTAGGAAATGAGCTACTATGGTGAAATGAGGAAGCCCTCGTGGGCTTCGGCTGGATGTTTTTGAATTACAAAAAGTAAAGAATATATGAAAAGTGAACCTGAGAGTGGAAAAGTGGAAACACCATAAGCACCCCTCAACAAGACATTGGTTATTCAAGTCCCTGTGCAGGCACTGAAAAATCATAACATAGCATCACATAACATAACACTAGTTAAATAAATTTAGAGTCCATGCTGTGGCATAGTGTGAAGCACATAGGAAAAAGGAGGTCAAGTTGGACATAGTTACCTGGAAAAATCTCCTGGTTATACAGTGAAATGAGAAAAACAGGTTGCCAAAGTGAGTGTATTATAATCCCATGATTTGAAAAAATGTATCAGTAAAAACTCTTGAGAGAAGACCATAAGGTAACTGTTAACAGTTTCCTGTAAAGGGGAGCGACATTAACACCGGAGGTGGGGAGCTTGAAAGCCTAAGTGCGATTTTTAATTTTTGAAATTGAATTTCTGAAAGTTTGAATTATTTTACGTGTACTTAGAATAAATACTAGCGAATGCTTACTAAGGGTCAGACACTATTTTAGACCTATTGATTTCTGTAATCTTCCCAATAAATCTATGGAGGTAGGTATTATCAATTTCCTCCATTTTACTGATAAGTAAACTGAGACACAAATTTATGGGGGTTTTTAATGTTTATTTTATTTATTTTGACAGAGAGAGAGCAGGGCAGGGGCAGAGAGAGAGAATTCCAAACAGGCTGGGCACTGTCAGTGCAGAGCCTAACGTGGGGCTTGATCCCACAAACTGTCAGATCATGACCTGAGCCAAAATTAAGAGTCAGGTGCCCAAGCAACTGAGCCACCAGGCGCCCCTGAGACACAGCATTTAAATGACCTACCCAATGTCTTAGTCAGTTAAGCGTTCGACTTCAGTTCAGGTCATGATCTCATGGTTTGTGAGTCAAGCCCTGCATCGGGTTGTCTGCCGGCTCCCTCTCTCTCTGCACCTCTACCGCCCGAAAATAAAAGTAAAACACTGACAAATGTTAAAAAATAAAATAAAAAATAAATGGCCTACCCAAGGCCACACAGGTAATAAATGGAAGAGCTGGGATATGAACTGAGGTCACCTGGCTCCAGAATTTGTGCACTAAGCCCTCTTCCCAGGACATCTCTCAGTGGACCATGTTAACTGTATGTGTAATAATATCCTAACTAAAAAACAAACGATAGGGGCGCCTGGGTGGCTCGGTCGGTTGGGCGGCCGACTTCGGCTCAGGTCACGATCTCGCGGTCCGGGAGTTCGAGCCCCGCGTCGGGCTCTGTGCTGACAGCTCAGAGCCTGGAGCCTGTTTTGGATTCTGTGTCTCCCTCTCTCTGACCCTCCCCCGTTCATACTCTGTCTCTCTCTGTCTCAAAAATAAATAAACGTTAAAAAAAATTAAAAAAAAACTATATGCATAGAAAAAAATGGAATCTAGGTTCTCTAAAGCTGTCCTTTTAAAATACTGATCCAAAGGTTCGCTCTGAATTCCAGCTTAGATAGGATAATTTGGGCATAAAATAAGTGGTTTCAGAGCACAGGAAAACCTTGTTTCTCTTCCTTACCACAAACTGTTGATTAACATTTCTTGGACAAGGGCTAAATGTTTTTACTGCTCAAATAAAGATAAGGTTTAATATCCAAATATTTCTGGACAAGATGTAACTACTTCAGATTTAATTGTATAAATCTCTGATTTAATACTATTTAGGCATGGATGGCAATTATGTACAAAGAGCAGGCTGTGTGAGGGGTAGGGGGAAGACAGGCAGGAAGGAGAATCTGAGAATATCATAAAATTGATATGGGGAGGCTGGAGGTAGCAGGTTATCACATACTAGCTATTAATGCCGCTGCTTTACAGTGATAAGAGTCTTGCCTTTTGTAAGTACTTGCCCATGTATTTTACACATTTGATCTTACAACTTCTTATGAGCTAGAGAAAAAAAGATATACCCATTTTACGGATAAGGAAATCAAGTCTTCAGGAGGTTATGGTTTGGCAAATCATCAAGTTGGAGCTGGAGGCCAAAACTCTCAATTCTCCTTCCAGGACTCTTGAATCACACCCAGATACCTCAGCCACATCACAATCTTATCCAGGGCTAGGCCTGAATCAGCACTGGTGGAAGAAAGTCTAGCCAATAAAGGCTCTAGATGTTCAGGGTAGCAATGAGGTCCTGACCAGGGATATCCGCGTGAGATGACAGGAGTACTGGTCAACCAGAAGGCCAGAGTGCCAAGGTCTTTGCTCCCACCCCTTCCAGCACCCTACCCCCATTTCTGAGACCTTCCTCCTACTCCTTTCCCTTCTGTCTTTGCATCCCCTCTTACTCCAAACTCACATTCACAGTCATGCAAAGCAGGAAAATACATATTTAAAATTTTTTTTAAACATTTATTTATTTTTGAGACAGAGAGAGACAGAGCATGAACGGGGGAGGGGCAGAGAGAGAGGGAGACACAGAATCAGAAGCAGGCTCCAGGCTCTGAGCCATCAGCCCAGAGCCCGATGTGGGGCTCGAACTCGCGGACCGCGAGATCGTGACCTGAGCTGAA
>NW_024412403.1:73001199-73001273 GCF_014898765.1 Herpailurus yagouaroundi | reverse complement strand
GGAGCCTGCTTGTGATTCTCTCTCTCTCTCTCTCTCTCTCTCTCTCTCTCTCTGCCCTTCCCCTGCTAGTGCGC
>NW_024412403.1:72966352-73001099 GCF_014898765.1 Herpailurus yagouaroundi | reverse complement strand
AAATAAAAAGAAATATGCTCTACCATTGGGGTCAGATTTATAATCCCATTCCCTTAAGTACAATAAAAGCCCTGATAATTCGGGGCGCTTGGGTGGCTCAGTCAGTTAAGCGTCTGACTCTTGATTTCGGCTCAGGTCATGATCTCATGGTTCTTGAGATGGAGCCCTGTGTCAAGCCCCATGTTGAGCCTGTTTTGAGCCCTGTGTAGGGCTCCTCGCTGACGGTGCGAAGCCTGCTTGGGATTCTCTCTCTCTCTGCCCCTCCCCCACTCATTCTCTCATCTCTCAAAATAAGTAAACATTAAAAAAAAAAAAAGCCTTGGTAATTTTTTGAACTTCTTTTCACTTTGTCACCAAATTAGGATGGGTGAAGTTCCATAACTCAATTGTTTCACTTCTTAATTAAATTCAATTCATCAATTTATTGATTCATTAAATCTTGAATTTTTTTCATATTCTATCTGCTAGGGCCACAACCGTTTTACATATTTAAATGATCTCCAGGTGGATTCTGTATATCTCCCATGGTTTTGTTTAATTCTGTGGTCACACCTCCTAAAAAGGCCATGCTAATGGCACAAAGACATGGCTGTGCTTCACAAATCCATGTGATCTGGAGGAGAAGCAAATATACAAATGAAAACAAATATACCACAATTCCTCTGGGCTAATTGGATGACTCCGGAAATTTCCTGCAGTGTGTGTTTGGACTACCAGTATTAGGAGGGAAACAGCGCTAAGGAGCAAGAAAATTAACAATCAAAAAGCTAGTGTGCACTACAAGGAAGACTTCTCATGATTTTTGTTTTTGCATTTTATTTGTGCCCTTACCACAAGCCACATAGTTTTAAAAATCACCACCAGGGGGCAGGAGTGTGCCAATGTCAGACATTTGACTCTGCTGGGTTTGGATTTACTGTCAGAGAATTTCCTCCCGGAAGGATTTCTGTTTGGATTATCCAGATTAAGGAACTAAGGCAGAGCAAAGTAAATAGTAGGCAACCTAGCATTGTGTGAGTGGCAGAGGTAGGATTTGAACACTAGTTTCAGTAATTCATCCAGGAGGCTCTTTTAGAATTCACTTGAGTTCGTAGCTATGTTTTCTACATTTTTTCCCCAGTGTTTACAACCCCTTTGTATTAAAGGCAGTAAATTAAGAAAACTTTAAACAATGTTTCTATACCTGCTTCTTGTGTCCTGCTTTCTCTCACTTATTCCTAATTTTTGTCATTCATAATTCTTTCATCCCTGTGCCCAATGTCAGAGAGTGCCTTGTTCTCTTCCACTAAACTCGCCTTTCTGTTCTCAGTTAAGAAATCCTTTCTGTTCTGTTGTCTATGATTTACTTTAGAGACTTCAGCAGAATGGTGTAAATGTGTGTGGATTAGAACTGAACTACATGCGGGGCGCCTGGGTGGCGCAGTCGGTTAAGCGTCCGACTTCAGCCAGGTCACGATCTCGCGGTCCGTGAGTTCGAGCCCCACGTCAGGCTCTGGGCTGACGGCTCAGAGCCTGGAGCCTGTCTCCGATTCTGTGTCTCCCTCTCTCTCTGCCCCTCCCCCGTTCATGCTCTGTCTCTCTCTGTCCCAAAAATAAATAAATGTTGAAAAATAAATTTTTTTTAAAAAATAAAAAAAAAAGAACTGAACTACATGCTAGGAATGGTTGGATGTCCTGTACAAGAACACATACACTGGTGGGGGTGGTGACCAAAACCTGTCATCAAAGGCTTCCAATAGTTCTGTGTCCAGACCACACCAGAGGTTTTGTCAACTAGCATAATGGATGTTAGAAACATTTCACTGCTGGGGCACCTAGGTGGCTCAGTCGGTTATGTGTCCGACTCTTAATCTCAGCTCAGGTCTTGACCTCAGACCCCCACGCTGGGCTCCATGCTGGGTGTGAAGCCTACTTAAAAAAAAAAAAAAATAGAAAGAAAGAAATGTTTCACTGATGAAATTAGTCGTGTCCTAAGTAGATGTGGGTTCTCTGGAAATACTGAAGAGCGTCTCTGTCATTGCAAGGTCAGGGTCACAGGCTGGTGGCCCAGACTCCATAGAATGGCACTCTGGGCTTGTCTGCTAAGCGATCCTGTGATCCAGCTGCTGATTCAGAAGAGTTCTGGCCCTTTGAGTTTGACAAGATGGTAGCTGAATCCTCACAGGAGAATAATATTTGACATGTTTCAAGTGAAATGGGGTACTTAAAGGAACAGCTCGGCGGCTTCATCAAGTCCATGAAACAAATTTTAAGACTGCTTTTATACCTGCTTGATAATGAACATTATGTGTGTGTGGCCAATTGTGGGTTGAGACTCGTTTTCATTGTAGGAACCTCATCTCTTATCTACCAAAGCGACCCTAATAATGATAAACAGCCCAATTGCCTTAGGTTGGTTCAAAATATTCTTGTTTACACCCTACTTTGGAAAAAAAAAAGTCCCCTCCACAAATATATCTGCATCTCTTTCCTTTTTGCAAGAGGGAAAAGTGCAGTCACCTACATACTTAACAGCATGCTTTCACCACTTGCCAGAGGAAACATCTTTCTCTCCTCTGTTATACAGAGGCCTGATCCCCACACCTCCTTTTTTGTTTTTGTTTTCTCACACAGGGAGTTGCATGTGTGTTAGGTAATTAACATGCCCCCTTTGGCAAGTTTTCCTAAGCTGGGTTGTAACACTTGGCAATTCATTTTTTGAAAAAAAAACAAAAAACAAAAAACAAAAAAAAAACTATTTAAAGCAATATTCTCCCTTAAAATACAAGATACGATGGAAAAGGAAATAAATATATTTACTCACTATAAGATGGCTATTTCCACACTGTTCTTTCTTTCTAAGGAGTTGCTGCTACTGTTGATACTACTAAATCCCGAAGCGTCAACTCAGAAAGTACGACACTTGCCCCCCACCCACCTAAACATCCACCACATCTACTGCATTGGCCCTGACTTTTATTATCTCTTGTCCATATTGTTGTTATTGTCTAGATTGGTTACTATTGTTGTTCCATAGTTCTTTTTATTTTATTGAAGTTTAGCACAGTGCATCAATTTTAAATGTGCAGTTCAGTGAATATTTTCATATATACACATATGTAATACCACCAATATGGAGGTGTAGCACATCTCCAGAACCCCAGGAAACTCTCTTATGCCCCTTCCTTGTCAATACCCAATCCCCTCAAAGATTACAACTACTCTGACCACTACCGCCATAGATTGTTTTCATCTTTTCTTAAATATAATTGAATTAGACAGTATGCACTCTTCGGCATCTGGTTTCTTTGTTCAACATAGGGTGGTGAGAATAATCCACTGTGGTATGTAATTCTTCTTTTATATTGCTGTGTGGTATTCCACTGCATGCATATATCACAATTGGCTTACAGAGTCCTTTATGGATACACTTTTAGCTTGTTGCCAGTATTCAGCCCTTATAAGCAAAACTGCTAGAAATGTTCTTGCACATGTCTTTTGGTGGAGATGTTCCTTGGATGCATACTAAGAATGGAATAGCTGGGTTGTAGGATAGGCATACAATTAACATAAGTACATACTACTCTACAATTTCCTAAAGTTATCCTATATTCCCACTAGGATAGAGTTCAGTTGTTTCATATACTCATCAATAGTTGGTATTATCAGTCTCTTAAAAATTTGAGCCATTGTAGTGAATGACAATTAGTAAATTATTGTGGACTTAATTGCACTTTCCTTATCTGAACAACTTTTTTATGTGTTCATTGTTCATTTGGACATCCTCTTTTGTAAAATTTTGTGTCTTTTGCCCATTAAAAAAATTAGATTGTTGGGTTTTTTTCTTATTGATTTGTAGAAGTTCTTTTTAGATTCTGATAAAGAGTCTTTTGTTGGCTATACATATTGTGAAAATCTCTCTAGTATAAGAGTAGATTTTCGTTCAATTGCATTTCTTTGATAAACAGTCTTAATTTTAATCAATCTAAAGCATCAATTTTTTTCTTTTGTTTATTGCTTTGTGTGTTCTGCCTAAAAAAAAATCGTTGCCTACCCCAAGGTCATAATGATATGCTTTCATTTCTTTTAGAAATTTTATTGTTTTAGTTTTAATACTCAGGTCTATGATCTATTTCAAATGAAATGTTATAGATGATGTGAGTTAGAGGACCTTTTTTTTTTTCCTGTGAGAATAACCAGTTGCTCTAGTCCCATTTATTGACAAGATCATCTTTCCCCCATTAAATTTTAGTGGTGCCTTTGTTATACATCAAGTGAGAGTATATGTGTTAAGTTTATTTATGAATTCTCTATTCTCTCTTATGAATGAATTTGTTTGTCTTCACCCCCATACAATGCAGTCTTGATTAATTGTAATTTATACTAAATCTTGAAATATGGTAGTATAACTCATCCAACTTTGTTCTTTTTGAATATATATTGACCCTTCTAGGTCTTTTGCATTTTTGTATAAATTTTGGAATCTTTCCATCAATTTCTACAAAAAAATCTTGCTGGATTTTGACTGGGATAGCACTAAATCTATAGATCAATTTGGTGAGATGCAGCATCTTCGCAATATGAGTCTTCCAATCCATGAACATGGTATATTTCTCCATTGATATGTTGTCTTTAATTTCTCTTAACAATGTTTTGTAGGTTTTAGTATAGGGCTTTTGCACATCCTTCATTATATTTATTTCTAGGTGTTTGGTGTTTTTATGTTATTATAAGTTTCATCTTTAATATTTTCACTTTCTAATTGATTGTAGAAGCATATAAGAATACAGCTGGGGGGTGCCTGGGTGGCTCAGTCAATTGAGCATCCAACTTTTGGTTTCAGTTCAGATCATGATCTCAAGTTGTCTGATTGAGCCCTGCATCAGGCTCTGAGCTGAACCTGAAGCCTGCTTAAGATTCTCTCTCTCTCTCTCTCTCTCTCTCTCTCTCTCTCTCCCCTCTTCAGTGCTGTCTCTAAAATAATAAAAAAATAATAAGACAAAAAACTACAACTGTTTTTGCAGATTGTTTTTCTATCTAGCAATTTTACTTAATTCATTTTTGAATTCTAATAGTTTATTTGCAGATTCTTTTAGATTTTCTACGTATATTATCATGTCAACTGTGAATAATCACAGTTTTATTTCTTTATTTCTCATTTGTATGCCTTTGTTATTTTGTTTTATGGTAATTGCTAGAATCTCCAATACAATATTGAATCATTCATGTCTCTGATGTCAGGGGGAAAGTGTTCAATATTTCAGCATTAAGAGTGATGATACTCATAGGCTTTGTGTAGATAGATACCATTTATTAGATTAAAAGTTTTTTTTTTCCAATTACTGGCTTGTTGAGTGTTTTATCATCAACTGTCAAATACTTTTTTGCATATTGAGATGGTTACATGGTTATTCTCCTTTAATCTTTAATGTAAAATTTACATCAATTGATTGCAACTTTTATACTAATCTTGCATTACTGAAATAAACATGGCATTACTGATTAAGATGTGACATAATTTATTTGTATATTGCTGGATTTTATTTGTGAATATTTTGGTTTGCCTATTTATATCTAGGTTCATGAAATATATTTATTGTTTAAAAATTTCCTTTTATTTTTCCTTTAATTTTCCTTTTTTGCTATCATGATTATCTTAGCATCATAAAACAGAGTGGGAAGTATTCCCTTCTCTTTTACTCTTTGAAAGTATTTTTTTAAGTTTGTTTATTTATTTTGAGAGAGCACATGCACGAGAGTGTGCGTGAGGGGCAGAAAAAGAGGGGGAGAGAAGATCCCAAGCAAGTTCTGCACTGTCAGCCCAAAGCCAGATGCAGGGCTCCATCTCATGAATCATGAGATCATAGCCTGAGTCGAAATCAAGAGTCTGACTGAACTGTGGGAAATCAAATAGCTATATCCTTGTTAAGGAGATTATAAGGAACCTATTACACTGCTTTCTGACCCTGCTGAAAACAGCTGACCGGTATCTAGTTAATGCATATTTAGGGACTGAGTCCTGCCTGTGCTCAAGAATTCCTTAGACCATGTTATCTATGGAATATCTTATCTTGCTCTCCACCCTGCTTTTGGTATCCGCTCTTTTGTAGTCTTGGGAACACCTTGTTTGGTTTTTGTTGTTGTTCTTGTTGTTGTTTTGCACACTTTCTATACATTCATACTGGCACGTAGTCACCAAAAACATTGTGCAATGTTTTCCCTATAGTGTATGCCTAATAAATACCGGAGCTTGAGAGCAGCTCAGGGAGACTTCCCTTAGCCTCCCTCTCACCTCTCTTGACTTGCATGGAGTCTTGAGTAATCCCTTCTGTTGTCGTGGGCTTTGCTGGACAAAGCCGAAAGCCAAACCCACAATTGGTGACCCCAAAATGATAAGCTGAACCTGCACTCAGCCACCTAGGTGCCCCTGAAAGTACTTAAACAATATTTATATTGTATCTTTCATAAATATTTTGAGTAACTCACTGGTGAAACCATCTAGACGTGGAATTTTCTTTGTGGGAATATTTTAATTACAGATTTAATTGATAGGACTATTCAGATTTTTTCTTTCTTCTGTAACAATTTTATTTACTTGTATTTTTCAAGGACTGCTGATTTCACCTAAATCATTTCATTTTTCGCACAAAGATACTCTTCTCATCTTGCTATCTTTTGACAGCTGTAGTATCTGTAGCAGTATTTTTATTTACATTCCCAATATTGGTAATCTGTGCTTTTTTCCTCTTAATCAGTCTTTCTAGAAAACTTTTTAAGTAAACTTTTTGTTTTGGAATAATTTTAGATTTGCAAGAAAAGTTGTGAAGATAGCACAGAAAGTTCCCATATCCCTTCAAATTTGTTTCCCCTTGTCAAAACTAAGAAACCAACATTGATATGTTACTATTAGCTAAACTCCAGACTCATATTTCACCAGACTTTTTCATTAATGACCTTTGTCTGTTCCAGGATCCAACCCAGGATAATACATTGTGTTTAGTTATTAGTTTCTTAATTTTTACTTATTTTTTGTGACCTTGACGTTTTGAAGACTACTGGTCAGATATTTGTAGAACGTTCTTCAAACTGGGGTTGTCTTCTGTTTTTCTCATGTTTAGACTGAGGTTATGGGTTTTGGAAAGAATGCCACAGAGATGAAGTGCCGATTTCATCACATCATGTCAGAGGAGGCATAATATCCACACGACATGCCTGTTGATGTTAACTTTGATCCCTTCAAGTAATATCTACCACATCTCAGGTTCAAGTAATATCTACCACATCTCTCCACTGTAAAGTTGTTATTTTTCTCTCTCCATCTTCTTTAGAAGCCAGTCACTAACTCTAGCCCGCACTCAAAAGCAAGGGGGATGAGAGGGGGCTGAGTTTTGCCTTTTGGAGTGGTGTATATCTACACGCATTATTTAGAATTCTTCTGTGGGGACTACTTATCTCCTCTTCTTCATTCACTTATTCAATCATTTCTTTATATTAGTGCAAATAGATCCAGAGCAAAACAGGGAAGGGTCAAGAATGGATATGAAACTACTATAAATAGGCAGTTGGCTGGCACCAGGGCTCAAGCCAATATTACTTGTTTCCTAGTTTCTTTGAGATTCTGAGTCTCAGAGCCTGGGCTAAAGTATCTTTTGGATGACTGGATCTGTGATGGGTTAATGTCTATGTCCCCCAGCTTTAGAATCAAGAGTAAAGAAGTGGCCACTGTGCAGATTTGAATTATGTGGCAAATAAATGGCTGGCACAGGAACAGAAACTCTTTCATCTTTCAGGAGCACATTAAATTAAGAAAACTGAAGACACGGAAAAGAGTGTATACTACCTTGTGATACTCTCTTTTTGTAACTGCCCAAATATAGCAAGGAGTACTTCAGCCCTGTACTCACCAGAATAGTTCAGGACTCAGCTCTCATGGATACTGATGAGAGTCAAGAACAGTGGAGGGCTGAAGAGAGGGAAATGAAGAAAAGTATTTATTTATTTTTTTAACATTTATTTTTGAGAGACAGAGCACGAGTGGGGAAGGGGCAGAGGGGGGCGGGCACAGAATCCGAAGCAGGTTCCAGGCTCTGAGTTGTCAACACAGAGCCCAAAGTGGGGCTGGAACTCACGGACCGCGAGATCAGGACCTGAGCCCAAGACGGCCGCCCAACCGACTGAGCCACCCAGGCACCCAAAGAAAATTATTTATAAATGACAACCAATGAGAAGAAAAATAGCTTTGTATATATCCCAAGAAGTAAGTAATGCCTGGCACATAGCAGAGGCTCCCTAAATATTTGCTGAATAAATGAATGCCGTGGGGATCTGTGCCCATTCTTTCACTGTGGAACACTGAGGGGCACGGAACAAGGAGTGAGGTACTTCCTCTGGGCATTTGAACTTGAAATAAGCCCCAAGAAAATGAATGACTGTTCTTAAAAGTTAGCGAAACTAAAAGGTCCCTGATGTTGAAATCATAGGGAAGACACTGAGCTATAATTCCCTGATTCGGAATTATTAGGAATTAGGAATTTAAGGATGTGGCAGTGGGGTGATGAAGCTGGGGTTTTTTTTTGTTTTTTGTTGTTTTTTTTTTTTTTTTAACTCCAGTTGACTGATACCAAGAAACCTGTGGGCAGTTCTCTAGCAGAGCACCCCTTGTCATGCTTGGTAACTTCTAACCTTCCTCTTGCCCTGTTCTCCTCAGTTGCTGTCAGTTGGTTTGTGTGCAGAGGGGAATTCCAGCCCATTTAAGGGGCATTAAGCAGGAAGTTTCTGGTCAGTATCCCTTAGGTGGATCCTGGAACCCTGAGGAGAACGGTAGACCTGAGACACACCAGTCTCAAAGGGTTACTGGATCAAAATTGGCCAAAAGGCTCACAGACAACAAGAAAAAAAAATCCATGTGTTCTCAAAATTCTGGAAGCTCACAGTTACATGCCATTAGACAAAAGTGTGTAGCAGAAGCTAAGGCTGCTTCATTGTCATCTTTGGGCCATTAGCAAACCAGGCACCTTTGTATCACTCCATTTCTGACCTAAGCTGACCCCCACTGTTTCTAACTTTATTGTAAAAATTAGTATTTTATTTACAAATATAATAGTTGCAGGCTTCATTCACATAGTCCAACAGAAAGCTCCTTAAGAACCATGGAATGTTAGATTTGCAAGGCACTATAGAGACAATCTAGTTCAACCTCCTTATTTTGTAGGTGGTGAAGGTGAAGTCTGGGAGAGAAATATATGATTTAAGGGGACACGTGGAGTTAGAAGCCACGCTGGGACTACAACCTCAGCTATAACTCCGAGTTTAAAACTCCTCTGTTATCCTAGTACTGCTCCTCTATCATGAATAACCTCAAAGTAGATTCAACAGCCAGACCTGAGACTGTCCTACCTTCCTACTATCAGAGCTCAGGAACTGACAGTGTAAAAATTTATCATCAAATGATTAGTTTAAAAATCATTTATGTAGAAGAGAATAGGTTGGGATTGGGAAGAAGACCACGTCCCATGAAAGGTAGAAATTGTTAGTCATCGAGGACTCAAAGGAGCAGGATCATTCAAACAGCAACCCTCCCTCATTTGTTATAAGCCCCCAAAAGAGACTATACTCAGTCAGCTCAAAGGAGGTGAGGAGCAAGCACTGTCATCCGCCACCAGAAATTAAGCAGGACCTAGAATTTAATATTGAAACCCAGTAATATGAGAACTAGTAGTTTCATCTACCAACTCAAACTTCAATTGTCCTCTAAAAATGAACAAACTTTACGGACATGAAAGTTCAGACATCAGTTAAGTCTTAACAAACGAGCCAAGACAGTCACTATCTTGGTAACCATGCAACAGAAATACATCTCCCTAAATGACTCAGTGATTAAAGCTACAAACAAAATACGAAAATAAACAGTAAGTCCAACATTTTGCCAGGGTTCAGATACTTACATTTATGGGACAAATAAATCAACACTGGAAAGTTAAGTCCCCCCAAAAGAAGCAAAATTTGGTCATGAACTCACAAAAATACACCCAAGAAGAGCACCTAACAGTGAAAGAAGGGAAGTGAGGAGGTACAAACTAGGTGGGGGCGTGGGGGGGGGGGGAGATTAAATAAATCAGGAAGAGAAAAGATGATAAATTCAGTGATGACCCAACGGAATTCAGTGCCAGCGACTAGAGGCTGAGCTTCTCGAATAATTCAAGTATCAGCAATATTCTTCCTTTGAGGACTGAGAAATGAATTGTATCTATAATACAAGATCTTAAATGCTTAAAAGGGGGAGTACTCAAGTTAATAGCTATCAGAAGAAAATAAAATCCAGCTGTCAAAAGATTTCACCATTTGTCTGAATAAACTCAAGTACAAAGTTGTTCTACCTCCTACGGGAAGTGGGTAGGGCGTTGGGGCCCCCCAAACGTAGAGAAAGCTGAATAGTGGCAGGAATGCCTTTCTCCAGGATTCTATTCAGGGAGTGACTTCACAAATACCAGCTTCTTGTTTGTGAACATGGTCTTTTTTTTTTTTTTTTAGGATTAAAAAATATATATTTATTTATTTAAATAATCTACACCCTATGTGGGACTTGAACTCACAACCCCAAGATCAAGAGTCCCATGCTCCTTCGACTGAGCCAGTCAGGCACCCCTGTGAACACATTCTTTTTGCAAACCGTCCTTCATTTCTGAATGAAACCGTCTTTATGAAATCGAATATTTTTGCTTTCTTCCCTCTTTTTCATCTTTTTGTGTTATCAATTTGTCCCATTGATAATATCTTCACTGAACTATTCATATTTTTTGTACACTTTGAATTTCTACTGTTCTGTTAAGCTTTTGTCCTTTAATATTGATAAAATGGGGATCTCGCACTTTTTCTATTTGTGGACCTTCCTATTTTTTGTTTTTTGTTTTGTTTTTGTTTTATGTTTGTTTTTTTTAGTTATTTCATCCTTTAACTTCAATTCTAGTTAGTTAACATACAGTATAATATTGGTTTCAGGAATAGAATTCAGTGACTCATCACTTACATACAACACCCAGTGCTCATCACAAGTGCCTTCCTCAATGCCCATCTAGCCCATTTCCCACCCCTTTTATTTTTTCTTCACATGCAACTTCTTCATCTGTCTATCCTCATACACATATCCAAATGGCATTGAAATCCACGTGAAACCGGAACTTAGGTAAAGGCCTGTGTGACTTTGCCTTATCTTGGGCAACTACTGTCTCTAGATGCATTAAATAGAATGATTTTGCTCAAAATTTGTCATGCTCATGGGTTGCACTGTGTTTTCATTACTACCCAATCCACATAATGTGAAACTTTTTTTTTTTAGTGTTTATTTATATATTTTGAGAGAGAGAGAGCACACGTGTAAGCAGGAGAGGGGCAGAGAGAGGAAGAGAGAGAATTCCAATCAGGCTCCACACTCAGCGCAGAGCCCAAGGCGGGGTTCAATCTCACAACCGTGAGACCACAGCCTGAGCCAATATCAAGAGTCAGATGCATAACCCACTGAGCCACCCAGATGCTCCACCTTTTTTTTTTTTTTCCTACATCATGATCATGGAAGCTTTCAATCCCTGTATCCGTACAGTCTTTCCTTTCTTAAGGAACCACTTGCATTGTATTTGTTTCAATTAATGCTTTAGCAGAATTTGTAGCCATTTTTGCAATTCATGACAGTTTTTTGTGTCAACAGTGAACAAGAAAGGAAAACTTAACTTAGTCTTTGTTGCAGTGCTCTCCACTCCCAAGGAGAACCAGCTGAGAGAGCTGGGCACCTCCCTCTGCACTTCAGGTTGTCCCTTGACACGTATATCAGGTCTTTTCTCTGGGATGTGATTCATATTGCAGAATATCTGATAATCTTTCAGAACTGTCAGTCCAGAAGATCATTTAAATACCTGTGGAGCTTCTAGTCAAAGAGAGTAGAGAGAAGTAGGAAAACTTTGTCTTTAGAAACAAAACTGGATGTAACAAAAAAAGAAAGTAACGTATGTTAGCAACGCAGATGTCTGTGCCCCTTTGCCTCTGTCACCACGTGTCACCTAACTTGCCTGCTAGGAAAACTGTAGGACTTGCAGTTGGGGATGCAACACTTATTCTTATTTCAAGGGGAAAGTATGACATTTTTGAAAAGTTAGAAAGCTGGAGGGAGTTTCCTTTTCTAATCGACTGTTCTGATCAAAGTGGAATTTTTGTTGTTTTTAATCTCTTTAAGAGGAAGGATGTTCTGTGATGTGAAACACAGGCAATAGAGGAAGATAATATTGTTAAAGAAATCTAGTTCAGGAAAGTCAGGGTTGGCTTGAAAAGTTTAAGAGAAGTTTCTCGCATCATCCCAGTCTTAGAGGAGGTGGCATGAGCCAATCGCAGTTTGAAAACAGCCTTTCCCACAGATCTCCAAAAAACATTATCCAAGAGCAGGGCTTGGGGAAGGTACATGGCCAAAGATTTCCATGGGGATAAAACTGGCAAGGGTTGACTATTTTGCTAAGTGATACGTTATTTAATGATATAAATAAGTAAATAGATGATCGATAGATGGATAGATACATAGATAGATAGGTGTATGACAACCTGTTGTCCCACCTGTTTAATCCACCCTGGAGGCCTGGGTGTTATTTCAGCTAAATCTCGCAAAGTATCTCCTAGATAACTAAGGTTCTCGTTGCAGCAAAACAAAACGGAATCTGATATTAAAACTATTCTTTCCAACACTGCAAAACTTTGGAAGTAGAGTCTCACAAACAGAGGGATTTTAAGGGCATTAACGCAGGGGATGGGTATATTTTTCTGGCAGTATCTCCCTATACACATTTCTTTATTCTTCCCTTCAAGATCTTCAACTTTGTTGTCTATTCTGTTGTTCCTCATAAAGTTCCTTCTATATATGGAGAGATTATTTGCTGGATCCCGACTGATGGGAGAATCAGCTGACGTCTAGGATGTGCCTTTTCCGCTACCCTTCCAGGAAAAGAAGAGCTAGGTTTCCTCCTGGAAATTCCTGACCTAGCCAGAGGAGCTTCCCATTTCTTCCTCTTTTCCCCATTATTCTTTATTTCTACATTGCATTTTGCAGCACTGGTAAGACGACAGGAAGCTCGGGGCTTCCTCTCCAGGGCATTCAGCTGAAGGGATGTGCTTACCGCATCGATAACAGTAGCCGGAAAAGAAAGAAACACACCCACCCTCCAGAATGCATGACCCTCCTGCTCCTCTGCACCCTCCCCACGTTGGCCCCCCTTCTCCCTTGGAGGCTTAGAGGCCCCTTTGGGGTTGCATTTTTCAGGCCAGTCCAGTGTTCAAGCCAATTTTATTCCCATTTCAATTTGGTCTGGCTGTATACCTTCCCCAAACCCTCTTCTTAGGTAATGTTTTTTGGACATCTGTGGGAAAGGTTGTTTTCAAACTGTGATCTGCTAATGCCACCTCCCCTAAAATGGTGAGATTATGCAAGAAACTTCTCTCAGTTTCAGCAACGTGTGAGATACTGTTGCTTAAAGTAACTAGGGATTAATCATTGTGATACAGACCCAATCGGTATCAGTATTGCTGTGCATGTTCTTATACATGAAATGGTATGTGCTGCCCTTTATAAGCTAAACATTCTTGAAATAAGCAAAGGGAGGGACTGTTTTGTCCAGGGATAAGAGTTTTAAATAGGATAGAAGTTTGGAATCTAGTCCTCCATATATGGCATATTAAGGGATCTGAAGGTGGCAGGAGTGTAAGACTGAGCACCTGAGGAATGTCCACAGGACCAAGAACAGCCCAAAAGGCTGCTGAGGATGGTCATTGCACTGACATGACGATGGGACATTTAAAAGTGCGAAATACACAAGCAGCTCTTGGGAATAGTCACTAAATGTTTTAAGAGCCCTTGATAAGTACCATGTGAGAGAGACTCTATGTGGAATGTCGAGGCCTGAGTGTGACAATTCTCCTCTGTTTATCTTTTCTGGGGTTCAGGGGCCCTTGTCTACCACACATGGGAACGCTGAGACCAAGAGCTGCCTGAGCACTCGGAGGTCTTCAAGCACTGTGGACTTCCTCATCTATGCCCCATATGAACCTCCCACATCCGCCATTTAATCAGCCAACCTGTGCTGGTCAGTAGCCACCAGCCACCTGTGGGGTGCTGTCCTTAGTTCGGTGAACTTGATAAAGACAAAGTTGCCGAAGCTCTTTTCTCTTCTTCAACTTAATGCTAATAATGTCTTTCCCACAGTTCAGTGTGACCTTGGGAAAACTTCAACTGCTCTCAGTCTGAGGTTTTCCCAAATGAAGTGAAATTATCCTTACAAAAGCTTAGCACAAAATAAGCACTTAGTAATCGTGGGTGACGATGGAATAGAAGATGACTAGTTAGCGAGGAGTATCTTCCTTTTTCTTTTCTTTATAACACTTATTTCCTAGTCCCATTGTCTGTTTTCTTTGGCTCCATGCCATCACAATGCTCATACTTTTTATTTTATTTTATTTATTAAAATTTTTTTATTGTTTATTTTTTATTTTTGAGAGGGAAAGAGGGAGGGAGGGAGAGAGAGCGGGCAGGGGAGGAGCAGAGAGAGGGAGACACAGAATCTGAGGCAGGCTCCAGGCTCTGAGCCATCAGCACAGAGCCCAACTCAGGGCTTGAACTCGTGAACCGTGAGATCATGACCTGAGCTGAAATTGGACACAACCAACTGAGCCACCCAGGCGCCCCTATTTATTTATTTTTTTAATGTTTATTTATTTTTGAAAGAGAGAGAGAGAGTGCAAACAAGGGAGGGACAGAGAGAGAGGGAGACACAGAATCCAAAGCAGGCTCCAGGCTCCGAGCTGTCAGCACAGAGCCCAACTCAGGGCTTGAACTCATGAACCGTGAGATCATGACCTGAGCTGAAGTCGGACACTTAACCAACGGAACTACCCAGGCATTCCTACTCATACTTTTTTTTTTTTTTCAACGTTTATTTATTTTTGGGACAGAGAGAGACAGAGCATGAACGGGGGAGGGGCAGAGAGAGAGGGAGACACAGAATCGGAAGCAGGCTCCAGGCTCTGAGCCATCAGCCCAGAGCCTGACGCGGGGCTCGAACTCACGGACCGCGAGATCGTGACCTGGCTGAAGTCGGACGCTTAACCGACAGCGCCACCCAGGCACCCCTACTACTCATACTTTTAAAAGAAGGTCTCCAAGGCTGGAAACTTCTTCATCTCCAATCTGGGCCACATCTGAATTTATTTGTAAAATGATGAGGTATGCCATCTTCCTGATGTCCAGCTTCTTCCTCATGTCCAATCACAACAGATCACAAGGAGAGCTGTCTCCAAAGGATTGGCCTCTATACCCACAGGCTGCATTGCATCCTTAGCCTTCTGTGGGTTTCTGACACAAGTACTGAGACTTCTTTACTTCAGTATTACTAAACAAAATAACAAACTGCATTGCTCAGGGTTCCAACAGAAACCAGATGGGTAAATGTGGGAACCATATTCAAACAAGGGTAACTGAAGGAGGATTTATAAGGAGACTGCTTACAAAGGGACAGTGGATTTCCGTCAGAGGGGCTCCTGGGTGGCTCAGTCGGTTAAGTGTCTGACTTCAGCTTGGGTCACGATCTTGTGGTTCATGAGTTTGAGCCCCACATCAGGCTCAACTTGAGCCTGCTTGCATTGTGTCTCCCTCTCTCCCTGCCCCTCCCCCACTCACATTTTGTCTCTCTCTCTCTCAAAAATAAACATTAAAAAAATTAAAAAACAAAACAAAAGGACAGGCAGGGAAAGGCAAACCTGAGACATAATGCAATGACACGGGGCTGGTAATGACAAACCTGTTACCCGTCCCTAGTGGCTCCTAGAACCTCAAGGCAGAGGTTTGTGTAGAAAGGACCACCTTCAGAGGAGTATGAACTTTGGTTTTGAGTGCAGCCAGTTCGAGACAAATCCATAAGGAACGGACAGGAGAGTGAACACCCTGACCTCACTATCTTCCTTCTCTCTGATCTGCCAAGGCTCCTTCTTAGCCAAGTACAACCGGAAACCAGAGAGCAAGGAAGCCCATTAGGTTCACCTCCTGGGGCAGGACAGAGAAGGGTGGAGAGTGGATCTGGAAGGGCAAATGCAAGATAACTGGCACGTTAAACAAACAAAAGCGGGCTCTGTATGGATCAACGATGACCAAAGATGACCGGTGATATGAAACAAGGTTATAGTTTACCCAATTTTTTGCAATGAGGGTCCTCAAAAAAAAAAAAAAAAAAAATCAGTTGAACCTCTCCTAGTAACATTTTGTGCCTCTAGAAAAATCTTAAGCTTTATTTTTTTTTATAACTGAGTTTTCAAGGTCCAAATTACTGTCACTCGTGTTGATAGTCCAATCTCTGACATTATGTATCTTTGATTCTGTCTATTCTGGCATGTAGCAGCTGGAGATGGCCCCCCCTTCCCATCCACTGAGGAAGAACCACTTGGTGCTCAATCTGGCTGTCTGGGAGGCCTTAGGCAGACACCATTCTGGTCCCGCCAGGGAACTCAGAACAGGCTCTGAGGGTCCTCGTGCCTATCGCCCACCCAGAGTGGACAGTACTCTTCTCTGCAGGTGGAGGGAGGGGTGGGCAAAGGAGGATAAAGATACAGAATTTGCTGGGGAATCATAGCTCAGGACTGGCTGCAGAAATCCACCTGCTGTTGTCACTCCTCTCACCATACTGAAAGAAGCCTAGGAAATCACCTTTGGACCCTAGCGATGGACCAAGCAACTTAGAAAAGGCCACAGCCTTCTGAAGTTACTACCACAGGCAGGAGTAGAGCTCTGTCCTAATGTCCTTGCAATTTGCCATTCTCCAAGACTAGGCCCTAAGGACAGGTAGAGTGGGTGGTGAGCTACACGGTGTGAATTGAGTGGCTTCAAAAGGCCTGCCAGACCCCAGACTATCTCCCTTGCTGGCCTGAAGGCCTCCCTGAAGTTTCCATTACTTGAGTCATTCCTTTATGCTAAGAATTTGCTTCAAGAAGTCCTCTGCTAAAATGTACATGCTGCTTGAGGGTGTGGTGCACATTTGTCTTTCTTTCTTTTTTTTTTTTTTTTCCGTCTTCTCAACATTGAACTTCCCTTCCTGTTTTGAGAACTCCACCCTGTATAGTACTTATAGGAAGCAGAACCCATTTTCTACCACCAGGGCAGGGGCATATGACCTAAGGTCAACCGACCAGGTCCACTTGCTCCAGACCGTGCATCAGGAGCTAGTGATACAAGAGAGCAGAATTTGGGAGGCCACGTATTTTGGCAGTGGGTGGCAGCTGTGGCAGTGGCCCTGTCCAGAGCAGTCAGTGGCGGCAGGGCAAACTGTGGTGCCCAGCAGTAAAGGGGTGGCCGCAGTCATGTCTTCACATTTATTGTCTGTGGCATGAATTGGGCTGCAGTCAGAACGGCTGTGTAGCAGCATCCGGGTCTCTGCCCATTTCCCAGCTCTGTCCCTCAGCCTTCCCAGAGAGTCCAGAGCTTCCCAGTATCCCTTTACTGAACCCCCATGCTGCTTAAATCAGACAGAGTCATCTTCAGTTGCAAGAAACTAAGATCATGAACTGATAGGAGGGGTGACACGTGAACTCAAGAGAAACCGTAAATGTACAAGCCGCAGATAGACTCATTTGTCTAATTAGCTGGTTGTCACCCTGGGAAACAGCAGAATCCCGGGGAAAAAGTGTTTGTGTTGATGCGGGAAGAAATTAGGGGCGGCTGGTCTTATGGACTTGGGGTGACGGGGCTCGCCCAGGACAGCGCCGGACGGAGGCTTCAAGGCGACCTGAGGGACATACGAGGCTCGAGGCTGGGACAGTGCCGGCTGGAGAGGGACACAATGGCAGGAGATGGAGGGGCAGTGCCGGCAACATCTAACACAGGCTGACACAGTGCTTGGGTGCGGAGCCTGACTGGAACGGCCTTTTCTGCCCTTGTAGAGCGGCCAAGGGAAGTTTCTGCTTTGTCAAATTAAGACCACTGTTTTTATCTCTCTGATTTGCCTAAACATTTCTGCTGACATGTAGTCTTCACGGTAATAGTAATCAACTCGTGGGATTTCCATCCTCTCCCCACCTCCTCCCCCCTCCCCCCCACCCCTGCATGTAGCCCCTTTATGATTTGATAAACAGGGATAAAAAGTGCAAGGACAGCATAAATTCTAAACTACCGAAAGGGCGAGGCCTGTGTCTTCATTGTCTTTTCCCCACAGAGGAGCACAGAAATCGTTCCCTGTTCGCTGAGGGAAGGAGGCGAAGGAAACTAGGAATGTAGTGAGTGCACATATACTCAAAGTCGGCTGAGTAGTTGTCTGTGGTTTTTGTGAAGAGTGGGGGCTGCCTGCAAGTTAGCAGAAGTCGCTCCTTTCTACATTTCTCTTCACTTTCCCTCAAACAAGAGCTGCGCCTGGTGTTCAGTTCACTACACGAATGAACTCAGGGCCCAGGTGTTGTTCTCTTTTTTCCATGAAAGGGTCATGCCTGCCTGCAGAGACCACAGGTGTGAGCCCAGGGCACTCAGACAGGACCGCTCTGGCTGCAGCGACAATGCAAGCCAAGACAAGAGGTGAGAATTCTCACCTCAGACTCCCGGCTCTGCTCTGAAATTCTTGTTCTTGGTGAACTGGGGAGCCCCCAGGGCACTGTCTCTCGCCACCCACAGGACATGCTCTTGGGGTTGTTTTTGCCTGAACTGGCACCCTTTCTAGCCAGCTCCATGGATGTCACCAAGGGAAGGACACTGCAAAGTAATCTCAGTGAAACTACCAAAAGACATTAAAGAAAGAAAAAACACAAGGCGAGTTTGATTTAAAAAATATTTGTGAGACACGTGTTTTATTTCCACAGAACATCACTTAATAAATATTTTACCAGGATGATGAGGACGATTCACAACGATGGAAAAAGAACGTGGGGCAACTAAGGGCTGGAAACATTTTAAACTTTCACTTAAACCTCAATTCACTGGATTTGTTCTCTGCGGCAGATCCGGAAACCTGGCAGAGAACGGGTTCTTCCACGCACAGACCCCATTTCTAATCTCGGCACGTGGCCAGGTCAGTATATGGAAGACCAGTGGCAGCGGCTCTTGACGACCCGAAGCAGGGGCTTCTTGAAAGTGAGGAAGATGACGGTGCAGGCCACCAGCAGGGTGAGGCAGCTGGGAAGAATGAGCACGAGGTACAGCAGGCCCATGTCCACCCGCTCCCATTTGCAGTCCTGAGGCACGCCTCCGGGCAGCTCAATCAGGCGAATGACCTTGGAGGAGAGGTTGCAAGTGACCATGGCCGAATCGGCAATGGCGTACAGGCGCTGCAGGGACCCCCAGCCCTCCACCCCACAGCAGTCATACGGATTCTGACTGAGGTAGATGGTCCGCAGACTTCTCGTGAGCTGCTCGGACACGGCTCCCTGGGGAAGGGCTGTGAGCGAGTTTCGGCGGAGATCCAGGGTCTGCAGGGTCAGGCTGCCCCTGAACCGTGGGAAACTGGTCAAAGAATTCCCTGACAGATCCAAGTCTCTCAGATTCCCAAACCCAGAGAAGTCCAACTCCCTGAAGCTAGAACTGAGGCCCACATTCCTCAGAGACAGGACCTGTAACGTGGGGGCGATGCCCCGGAGAGGGGCGACGGTCCCATTCAGAACCCCCCAGTTGCCAGACAGGTCTAAGTGGGTGAGGGCAGTCCCCTGGAACGAGCAGTCTTGTAATGCCCCCAGCCCGCAGCCCTTGAGAGAGAGGCTCCTCAAAGACGCCACGTTCCTAAAATCCACACAGCTTGGGGGGGCCGGGAGGTCCAAGCCAGCCGGCTGGGGACAAAGTGAGATCTGATTGTGGCTCATGTCAATTGTAGTGAGGTTACTGGCATCAGCAAAAAGGCCAGTGGGGATACCCATGAGCTGATTGGAGCTCAAGTTGAATGACCGGAGGCTCCTCAGGCAGCCGGGGAGCCCCGGGGCCAAGTGCAGCTCTGACAGCTGGTTCTGGCTCAGGTCCAGCTCAGTGAGCGCCCCTGGGGGCTCGTGCTCTCGGATGTGGAGCGTCATCAGGCAATTCTGATTGAGGTTCAGGTGGGAGAGGGAAGGCATTTTCTTTAGGAAGCCATCAGGCAGGTATTGGAACTGGTTCTGGCTCATATCCAGGAAGCGTAGGTCCGCAAGGTCACTGGACGCAAACTCTTCCCAGAGGTTGACGGTGGTGATGTTGGTCACATTGCCATCCACAAGGAGGAACTGGGCCACCATCTCCCGCGGCGAAGAGGTGTTGTACAGGTCCCCGTAGAAGCCCATGTTGTTGTCCCGTAGCAGGAGCGTGTGCAACTTGCTGCACTGGGGCAAGAGTGGGAAAAAGAGCAGCTGATTGTGGGAGAGGTCCAGCATCTCCAGCTCAAAGGCAGCCTCTCCCCCTGACGCCAGGAACCATTCCAGGACGTTGTAGCTGACGTTGAGGAACCGTAGCTGTGTGAGGCTGAAGTCCACGATGCAAGGGAGGTTGTTATAGGCCAGGTTGAGGTGTCTCAGCTCAGTCAAGCCATCGAAAGCGCCACCCTCAATCTCAAAGATGTAGTTTCTCTGCAAATCCAGCTCCCTGAGGTGCCCCAGGCCCTCAAAGACAGAGTCGTCGAGCCTCATAATGGTGTTCCTCGCCAGGGACACAGCCTCCAGCGAAGAGAGGTTCTGGAGCATGAGGGCCACCATGTCTTCTGTCAGGGAGTTCCCTGACAAGTCCAGCCTCTGCAGAGCCTGCAGGTGGTGGAAGGCAGCCGCTGTCTCCTTGTAGTTCTCTGAGAGAGAGTTGTCGGGCAGCTCCAGGCTGCGCAGACGGGCCTGCCCTTGGAAGGCGCCGCGGCCGATGCGCTCCAGGTGGCACCTGTGCAGACTGAGGCTCTCCAGGAGAGGGTAGTGCTGGAGGGAACGGTTCCACAGGATCTTAAGCGGGTTGGCATCCAGGATGAGCATCTGGGAGTAGGGAGGGAGATCGCTGGGCACTGATGCAAGGTTCTGCCCTCGGCAATTGGCTACTCCATCAACCTAGGATCAGACAGACACTGGTCAGCAGAGAGGAGGGCCTCGGAGGCAGACAAGTTTATGTACAGAAATGTGACTCATCCACTTGACTTTTACCGCAGCTTCTGAGAGTGACTCTAGAGATCATAATTTAAAAAAAAAAAAAAAAAAGGAGGCTAGGAAAATGTGGAACAAAAGGGAACTTTTCTTTGTTCTTTACCTTCACATTGAAACAGTCAGCTAGGAGCTGAGTTCCAGGCCTCACTTAAAACACACCTCACGTCAGAGAAAATCTGAGCACCTGTGTCGTGGGTTCTGCGTGGTGACAACTGTGCTTGCAGTTTGGTTTCGACTGTGAGAAGGACTGAGGACCAGGGCTGTCTGTCGGTTTGAATCCGGGTTTGAATCCCACCTCTGCCATTTGTTTCCTACACGACCTTGGGCAAGTAACTTAACCTAAGTCTGTTATTTCCTCTGAAAAAACGGAGATGAAGATAGAGAGTAGCTAGCCCAGAGGATTGCAGTGAGATTAGGTGAGAGGCTGCACAGAGCCTGACACACAGCAAACACCATTAATGTAAACGGTCGCTATTGTATTGTTATCGCTATTACCCTAACACCTGTGTGTCCAACAGGGTTAGCACAAAACAACCAACATGCTGTGGCATCTTCATGTCACCCAAAGGAGTTTTGCCTGGGACGCTCCTCTACATTCTGGGTTGATAAATATTACAGCTTAAAAGGACTTTAGTCCTCAACATCTCCCTGAATTGTACAGAGAAGTGGGGTCTGGAGCGAAGCAAAGAGCCAGTGGCATTGCAGGGACAGGAGTCCAGAACTTCTAATGCCCAAGTCAGTGCTTGTTGAAAAAAAAGTTTTGTTTTTGTTTTTTTTTTTAATTTTTTTTTCAACGTTCATTTATTTTTGGGACAGAGAGAGACAGAGCATGAACGGGGGAGGGGCAGCGAGAGAGGGAGACACAGAATCGGAAACAGGCTCCAGGCTCTGAGCCATCAGCCCAGAGCCCGACGCGGGGCTCGAACTCACGGACCGCGAGATCGTGACCTGGCTGAAGTCGGACGCTTAACCGACTGCGCCACCCAGGCGCCCTGAAAAAAAAAAGTTTTTTAATGAGCCCATACTCTGCAAACTGTCCAGTGATCTACTTTTACCACCTTTGATAATGTATAGACATAGCGTCTTGGCAATAAAAATACATTTGATCACATCCTGTTATATAACTCTATATCAGTTTTTTGCATGAATAGCACGGTGGCTAAAGGCAAGAGTTCTAGGGTCAGATCAGTTTGGTTCTGCTTTTTATCAAATGGGTGACTTTGGGCTGGTTACCTGACCAGTCAGGACCTTCATTACTCCACCTGTAACATGGAAATTATACTTGTAATTTTCTCATAGGGGCTTTTTTTTTTTCCTTGTGATTGTTTACGTAAAACACTTAATACACAACCTGGCGCATAAGAGCTTAATAAATGTTAGCTATAATGATTAGCAAGATATGATTAATTAATCTCTGTTGTTGCACGTTTGAGTTGTTTTTAATTTCCAGATGAACGTCAGAGTGAATTTGCCAAGTTCCTTTCACACTTCCCCTCCCCTCAAAAGTCTTTGGAATTTTGACAGGGATTACATTACAATTATGGGTTAATTAGGGGATAACTGACATCTTTACAAAATTGAATCCCTCCATGCAGAAACAAGGTGCATTTCTTTATTTGTGTAAGTGTTGGTCTCCCCCTGACAGGGACTCTCTGGAGAATGTTGTGGTGAGGGGCTTTCCTCAAGTCACGAGACCCTGTCTCACCACAGCTGTTGTAAGCATTGGGTCAACCTCTGCAATTCCCTGCGGCCCCACCAAAAAGCTGCAAAAGGATGATGTGGCTGTCAGAGCCCAAGAAAATCTCACCATGTCCACTTTATGATAACATGTGGCTTAGGCAAGGCAGGGCACCGGAGATACCTGGACCCTCAAACTCTCAGCCTTCCAAGAGCCATGGGTGATCCACTCTTTGAACCCCCTGGCAGCTGACCCCTGCTCTTGCCCACCAGGCTGGAGAGGGTCAGACCGGCAGTCTAGCCTGAACCCTGAAAGGCTATCAAAGAACTCATACTTTCTGATTCCCTCTTGATTTAGCTACTGTGAAGTTAACCTTTAAATGTTGTTTTTAAATATTTATTTATTTATTTATTTTGAGAGAGAGAGAGCGAGAGCTGTCAGCACGGAGCCCGATGTGGGGCTCAATCCCATGAACCATGAGATCATGACCTGAGCCAAAAATCAAGATTTAGATGCTTCACCAGCTGAGCCACCCAGGCGGCCCTGCAGTTAATTTTTAATAGCCTCTGTAAGGAATTAATGGAAGTCTGTAGTAACAGAGACTAACAACAATAATGACAGATAAAACACATAGCTCTTAGTACAAACAAGGCCCTGTTCTGAGTGCTTTATATACACTAGCTCATTTAATCATCATAGCAATGCAGTGTTATGGTATTATTGGTTGGTGCCACTATTCTATATTTTACAGATGAGGAAACTGAGACACAGAGCGCGCCCCCCCTCCCCCCATGTCACCGGCTAGCAAGCTGGGATTTAAATTTTTTTTTAATGTTTATTTACTTTTGAGAGAGACACAGAGAGACAGAGCACGAGCAGGGGAGGGGCAGAGAGAGAGGGAGACACAGAATCTGAAGCAGGCTCCAGGCTCTGAGCTGTTAGCGCAGAGCTCATCGCGGGGCCCGAACCCACAAACTGTGAGATCACCACCTGAACCGAAGTCAGACGCTTAACCGACTTAGCCACCCAGGTGCCCCAAGCTGGGATTGAAACCTGGTCTGGCTCATAACCCCCACTCTGTACTAGAGTATACTACAGCATAGTGGTCAGAGGTTACTAAAGGTGGTTAAGAACCATGACCAACTGGGTTTTTTAAATTTATCAGCTTTAAGAATACAATTCTGATTGTAGGTATTAACCCCGACATCCAATTTGTCTTTCTAGTACCTAGTATATAATAGGACTCAAGGAATGTTTAGGAAATATATGTTTCTCAAGCAGACTTTTGACTTATAGGCAAGGGGGAAATTTTCCAGAAATGTGCCCCGTTGTTATGAGCCAGATCTGTTTCCAGATAGAGGCTGAAAGCCCTGGAGAGGGTAAACTGTAAAAGCTCAGATATCCACTCCCTTGATCGTCTTCAGCCTGAATGTGATCAAGAATGTTGCTCTGCAGTACAGCTGTTTGAGCATTTGCTATTGGCTCATATACAAGCTGAGTCAGGGCTTATCCAATTTTACTACGCCCTACTCAGGGATTCTGATACCATTAGTAGAGCTCAATCATCCAGATTTTTAACAGGGTGCTCTTGTTTCAGGTGACTAACCTGTGCCTGTCTCTGGGGCCTCCTGGCTTCAGCAGGTATGAGGAAGATGGGCAGGGACTGCCTGGTCTTTCTCAGGTGTCATCTGAACCTTTGGTTAAGGAGCAGCTTGCACATGGCCTCATGCTAGGCAGCTACAGAGTGATTCAGACTCTTTCATTCCCTGCCCTCTTTGACTGACAATACATCAGTCTTCCAATAGACCAGACCCTGTCAGGACAAAACCAACAGACAGAGTTTCCTGGAAAACTCACCAACTCGCAGCCCCCTTGGGAAGCTGCCGTGGCCATTCCACTTTGATTCCTCCATTCCACTGTCAAGAAGTGAAAACCCAGGCACAGCCAGAGGGGCAGTAACTCCATCTCAAGTGCAGCACTGTGGACAGAGGGCAAGGAAGAAGTGAGTAAGAGAAGGACATCCCAGAGGGCTGCTTTGCACTCTTGGTAGAAGGAGCCAGTTCCCAGCTATGTCTGGTCTTAGAGGCCCACAGCTATCGGGAGGTGGAAACCCACAGATCATTCAAATACCTCAAGTTAGCCAATACTTTCAACCTTTCACTACAACTGTTGACAAGAACTTATTTTTGTTTTGCCTCTACCACTTGATGGACAGGTGGCTGAATACTGAAACTTCTAAGAGCCCACCAACAGAAGAGAGAGGCAAAGGACTTGAGGAACCGGATCTCAGGTCACCCAGAGTTTGCCACATTTTGTAGTTCTGTTGAAGTTTTCCTCCCAAAGCTCAAATCTGCCTGATGCATTGCCTGAACTCAGTAAATATTTGCTGCATGAATGAATGAATGAATGAATGAACAAAAGAATGGTGAACCGGGATTGAAATACTAATTGTAGCTTCTGGTCCTGTAGAGTTACTAATTGCTGTGTTGACATGAGGCTTTTAGGAGGGTAGGTCTCATTGGTTTTGACTCATTTGAATACAACCTTTTGCAAAAAAGGACTTTGATAGTTTGCCTGAATAAGAGAAAAAAACTAAGGGGCAAATGAAAAGTAATCTTCAGGTATAATAAGGATTATTGATGAAGTGTGGTTGCCAGCCCTCTTACCTGGCCAGTGAACACAGAACAGGAACCATGAGAAGGCTTAAAATTATACATATACCAATATAATTTTAGAACTAAGCAAAACCATAATGGAAATATATTATATTCTCTGCCATTGCATTTTTACAGGAGAACATTCAAAGGCCCAGAGACACTAAGGGCTTATTTAAGGTTCCAGATCAACTTAGTAGCAGGGCTGAGAGCAGCCCCCACCGAGGTCCCCTTCCCTGAGCTCCAGGATGAGTAACCAGCATAATTTCTCTCCCTGAGGGCGCTGTTGAACTGACTGCCCTCCTATTGGGAGGGCTTATAGCCCAGTGACATTCCTTTCTCAGCTCTGCTTCCTCACAAACAGATGCAAGTGCCTGGCCCCAGCATTTCTTCTGCTCCATCCTCTCCTTGACATCTCCCCAGAAGGGACCACAGGGCCTGCTCCCTAGGCTTCTCCTAGGCCAGCAGCACCAGCACTGAAATGAACCTCCTCACCCATTCCATGGGACCCACAGACCTTTCTGCCTCACACACCCAGGCCATCTTGGGCCCCTTCCTCTTCCTCTTTCTTTGAATAAGTTTACACATTTCTGAGGCTAACTTTAACTTCATGGTCAGATTTTAATACTCACCAGTGAAAACAGACTAACAGAAAAGCAAAGCGAAACCAGGTAAATCAACTTTAACCTTCACTTCAGGTCAGGTCAGCGCTCCTTACCACAAAGGGAACCTCCAATTGAGAATTCATCAGTATTTGCTGGACACTGGGAATCCCCTTCCCGGCCCTCCTTCCATTTCTGCACCTGTGCAGGAAGCACTACCTCATGGCATGTACAGGGCACAGATGGCAGAAGCAGAGCCATATGGGCTTTGTCCTTAGGATCTGCACAGGACACACACACACACACACACACACACACACACAAAACAACCTTGGGATCACTGCCCAACTGGAAATAAGGCTGCCAGACTTAGCAAATTACGAGATGCCATTTGAATGTAAGATAAACAATAAATAACTTTTTAGTGCAAATATGTCCCATGCAATATTTGGCACATACTTACACTAAAGAAATTCATTGTTTACCTGACATTCAAATTTCACTGGGTGTCCTATATTTTATTGAAAACAGACAGGGAAATGGAAACCAAGGACTTTCCCCACTGCCTTCCTCCCTCACCCCCTCTGTCAGGCTTGGGATGGTACATGCTGCTGTGACAATGACCCTTCTAGAACAGCCATTTCAATTTATACTGAAATGCCAAATCTAGATATGTACAGGGAAAGATTGTGATTTCTTCAGGGAGAATATAATTCTTTAGACTGGAATGTTAGGCCCGAAGTCATGCCCTGAGCATAATTTTAATTTCTGGGTCAATGAGAAAATTTTTGCAAATTTAAAATATATTTTCTCCTTCCTCCTAAAATCAGCCAACCAGCCCAGAAAAACTACTGTTGTTCCCTCTGGGCAACTCCTTCTTTCATGAGGCAGCATGGAAAAATTATCAGATTTAGAGCCAGACAGACCAGGGTTTGAATTCTGGCTCCAGGATTTGTTTTTCAATTCATATAAAGTCTCCAAGCAGACTTCATATAAAGCCTCCAAGCAATTCATATAAAGTCTCCAAGACTCCGATATCCATAAAATGGGGATAATAATAACTATTCAGAGTTTTTATGAGATCAACCAGTATATGTGAAAGTGCTTCATTAACTGTGAAGGTAGTTAATGACATAATTATTATTTATGAGTTTCAAACACCATTGAGCTGGTTGAGTGGCTGTTACGTGTCATCTCCAAGGTAATTCAAGTTACACAAAGAAGGGAAAAGAATGAAAAATCTGGATGTAAGAATGAATATATCATTATACCAACTGGTGTGTGAAAGGCATGCAGGAAGATTGCATTAAAAATTCTATGTTAATAAATTCCAGAACAAGGTTAATTCCAGTAACAGAAGACTATGCTGGTTGAGAGCTGTTTGTCCTCAGATAGATGCCTTACCCTGCTCTGTATCATAGGGAACTGACTTCCGAAGCCTATTTCCCAAGCTCTGGGTGTCAGCTGGCCTCCGGCTGGTTTGGTCAATGGGAGGAACTATGGGAAGTTAGACAGCAGAAGGAGGATTGAATCTTTCCATCTCTCCCTGCCTTGGACTGAGAAGTCCTTGAGCTTCTATTGGTGACTCCTAGACTCTAGTAACGCCATCCTTTCCCTACTTTATCCTTCCCCTACTAGGGAAGATCATAGCTTCCTGAAATTGCTAACCTCTGGGTTGATTGTCTATTTGCTGGTTAGCTTCTTAGCCTCTTCATGTGTAGCCAATTTCCTGCACTAAATTTTCTCTTTAACAAATAATCTGGGTGTTTCTGTTTCCTGGTTGGACCCTGGCAGATACAATGATGTAAGTGAGAATGGCTTTGGATCAGTCCTAAACAAAAAAGGTATATAGTGACCCTGAAAAGAGTAAAAGACTTTTTATTCTTCCTCAACCAGTCAGGTTGAGAAACACTATTCCAAGAGTATGCAGAAGGATTCCTCAGAGCCATGGAGCTGCAAAGAGTACAAGATGAGTTTGGATGGCAAATCTCACTGGAAATCGCATGAAGCCTCTGCTGTGTGCACAGGACTGCTTCCCCTCCTCACAATTAACCTTAGTTGGGTGAGCTATAAGAGAGCATCTAAGCTGGTGGCAAATAAGTAACTGTCCCACTTCACTCCAATCTCTCTGGCATCTTCTAGAAAATACATCCATTTTTTAAGCCAAATCACCTCAACTACACTTTGGGTAGAGAAAGGGAAGGGAAAGGAAAATAATTATAATGGAGGACACACGAGTGTGGCATTAATACTTTAAAAAAATTTTTAATGTTTATTTTTGAGAGAGAGAGAGAGAGACAGAGCGCTAGTGAGGGAGGGCAGAGAGAGAGGGAGACACAGAATCCGAAGCAGGCTCCAGGCTCTGAGCCGTCAGCATAGAGGCCGACACGGGGCTCCAACTCGCAAACTGTGAGATGATAACCTGAGCCAAAGTCAGAAGCTTAACCGACTGAGCTACCCAGGCGCCCTTTGAAATTAATAATTTAAATGAGGTAACCTGGAACCTCCCCTCACTATAATTAAAAGGTCCTGGATTCATGGTTTCCATTTCATGGACTATGACCACTGAGGAGCCACAGAGGAACCAGAGCCATAAGAAACTGCAAATCATTCCCTAAGTAGGGTCTGAATAAGTATGACGTCTCCTGGTCTGGGTGACCACCGGGAAACTCCCCTATATGAAAGCTGAGATCCTGACATGAGAGGCAGATGGCATTAACAGACTCAGCTCGTATCTTCTTAAGCCAGGTAACAAAATTGAACAGTTCCTTCTAAGTGTAGAGGCAAAAAAAATGGTAAGTCCTGTTCTCTTCTATATAGAATCTACAATCCTACATTCTTTTATTCAGTTAATAATTTCTATAAGGTCTCTCTATGTCTTATCCAGTCACGGTTTTCCTGATCATGGCTGATGCCAGAGATTGTCAGCTTCTAATCAGTGAAAAGCTTTCAAAGACAAGGCACTATTGACTCAGGTGCTAGCAGGACGTAAGTACTGTACTGTGTCTGTAACACATTTGAGTTGGAGATATTGAGATTATAAATCCTACCTTCTGTTAGAGTGAAGTCCTCGTAGTATTGAATTTACATTTCTTCTTTATCTTCTAGCTATTCTGTTTGTGTCCAGTCATCACAAACTTCTCCTAGAAGTCTTTGAAATATCAGGACCTCCGATGCTCAACGGCATCCCCTATGCAACCAATGGTCTTGAGACTATGCATTCTAATTGGTTATCATGGAAAACTGTGACTCAACCCACATCAATCCCATGTGCATACAGTGTTCCTTTTTTTAAAAAAAAAAGTTTATTTATTTATTTTAAGTAATCTCTGTGCCAAATGTGGGGCTCAAACTTACGACCCTGAGATCAAGAGTCTCGTGCTCTTCTGACTGAGCCAGCCAGGCTACCCTACACAGTGTTCCTTTTCAGGCAGAAACACAATATGGCTTTTTGCCTATTTTTTCTCTGTTCATACCTAAGATGAACATAAATAAGTGGTGAAAACCGATCCACTTCACAAAAACAACATGAATCGAGACTGTATTCTACAGCAAGAGAACACGAACAGTGAGGAAGAAGAATGCCCGTCAGCTGTAAAAGTTCCTCCTTGTTTTAGAAAGTGTGCTTGTTTGCTTTTTCTATTTCCACAAGGTAGGAGGGAAAAGGTCCTGCTTCACTGAGCCAAGTAAGGTCAAAGAAGACTGAGTAGGTGGCCCTGTGGGCTGAAAGGGGTGGGAACATTTACTCCTTTTGGACAGGGTGTCCCGATCCTGCCAGCAGCAGCTTGACTGTATGCTGGGTGAGCGCTTTCCATATCCAACCACATCAGTTCTGGGCTCAGGACGCCTTTAGTGGAAGAAGGTGGCGGCATGCAGTCCAAAGAATGGCTTCAGCAAGGGGACGTGTGGGAGATTGCTTGCTTTTACGAAGGACAGAAGGAGAGGGTGAGTGAAATCTTTTGACTGGTCTCTGCTTCTGGAAGTCCTGAAATTTCCATGTCCCTGTCCTCACAAAAATCAAAATCATCCAGGGGTGCAGCAGCACACTTAGTATCATTAGACCCCCCTGACACTTAAACATATATGTACACTGCTTGTTTTCCAAATGCATGTCGATTTTCCTGTATTAATAAAAAAAAAATAAAACTTTTTTTTTTTAAGTGTTATTCATTTCAAGTAGCTTTCTGTCATGATGTAACGTCTTAACCAGCTGGGAGTGAAACACAACCACAAGTAAAGGCTAGTCTACAGGTATTTTTGTCCATAAAAAGATCTCCTCGTACGAAAAGTTTGGGAATGCTAAGGAGTAACCCTGACATGAATGTGGGAGAGCTCCGCTTCATTTTCAGGCAAGGATGCTGGATTTCTAACATTCAGGGGCACCCCGAATATCACCTCACTCCCACACTCTCACCTCCCCACCTCCCGTCACCGCTGCTACTCTAGCCGCTGCCCCCAGAGCTGCGACTGCACACTGCGCGCTCTTTGCTAAAGGCGCAATCAGTCAGTGTTAAGAATGTGATACATACATTAGCATGTCATTGAGAATTTCCTCCTCAAAGTAATCAAATAGCTGAAAATGCTTTAAAGAAAGAGGACTTTGGAGAAAGATGGTAACTCTCAGAGGTACCGGTCTCAGAAACAAATATTTATAGATTGGCCTGAGGGGAGGAAATCTCTAGAGGCAGGGCGTGGGGCGTGAATGTGTGACGTTGACACCCTTGAAGAAAGGTACAGTTGCTAGCTAGAGGGTTCCACAGGAAGGGAGTCTGCCTTTGTTTAAAAAGAAAAGAGCAAATCCCACCTGGGGTCCTGGGAGAGAGGGAAGGGCAGCTGGTCACACACCACAGAGAATGGATAATAAAAAACAGAAACACCAGTCTGTGAACACTTCAAATCATTCCTACTACCGAGAAGTATTTGAAAGCCCCAGGCAAACAGCTTTGGTCTCTTTGATCGTAGCAAAAAATTGAAGTGACTTGAGCCCTCACCAAATGTTCAAACTTAGCATCTCCCGTAGTGAGAATACCTGACACTCTGAGCCTCCAGATGTGGCACCCTGGGAAACACAGAGCCCCATCTTGGCAGTACGCTTGCCAAAAATGTTTGCCCTGGACCCAGTCATGAGGGGACAATCAGACAGATCCAGGCTATACATCATCCTATAAGACAACTGGCTTGGGCCCTTCGAAGAAGTCAAAGTCTTGAAACATAAAGAAAGGCAGTGGAGGTGTGGCGCCTGGGTGGCATCCGACTTCAGCTCAGGTCACGATCTCACAGTTGGTGAGTTCAAGCCCCGCACTGGGCTCTGTGCTGACAGCTCAGAGCCTGGAGCCTGCTTCAGATTCTGTGTCTCTGTCTCTCTCTACCCCTCCCCCTGCTTGTGATCTGTCTGTCTCTCTCTCTCTCTCAAAAATAAGTAAACATTAAAAAAAAACTCTTTTAATTAAAAAAAAAAAGGCAGTGGAGGAGAAAGGAGGAAGGTTTGATTACAAGTGAGTAAGAAGCTTAATGGGCTTCTGGGTGGCTCCGTTGGTTAAGCATCCATTCGTGATTTCGGCTCAGGTCATGATCTTGCAGTTCGTGAGGCTAAGCCCCACGTCGGGGTCTGCGCTGGCAGTGTGGTACCTGCTTGGGATTCTCTTTCCCTCTCTCTCTGCCTTCCCCCTCTCACGCTCTCTCAGTCTCTCAAAATAAATAAACATAAAAAAAAAAAAAGAAGCAGATGGGTATTGAGGAGGGCACCTTTTGGGATGAGCACTGGGTGTTGTATGGAAACCAATTTGACAATAAATTTCATATATTAAAAAAATAATAATAAAAATAAATAAATAAGTAAATAAAGAAGCATAATAACCAAGTGTAATGCATGTACCTTGAGTAGATTTTGGATTTTCAAAAATCTCTAAAAGAAAAATTTGAGACAACTGAGGTACTGAATAATGTGCTTTCAGATGGTATTATGTACAAATGATACTATCGAATTATTGCTGATTTTCTTAGGTGCGGTGATGATTTTTTGGTCATGTAGGAAAGTGCTCTTATTCTTGGGAAATGCACGCCCATTTAGGGGCGTGCATTTAGGGGCGAAGTTTCATGATGTCTACAACTTATATAACCTACTTTCAAATGGCCTGAGAGAGAAAGAGAGAGAAAGGGAGGGAGAGAGGAAGGAAGAAAATTAAAGAAAATATTACCAACTGATAAATTTAGCATGATACTTTCTTTTAACCTTCCAGTGAGTTTGAAATTTTTCAAAATAAAAATTAATAGGGAAAATGAAATAAATGTTGGGGTTTCTAAAGGCAGAGGGGGAATTATGGTAATTTTCTGTCCCAGCATTTTCTGGAACATATATTTTTCAAATATTCTTCTCAGAAAGGTGTTCAGAAAACATTTGTTAAGTTAAAAATGCACATCCACATCAACCTTAAAGATATCCTGAAAATTGGAACATTTGACATTCAAATGAGAGCTTCCAGGCTGCTTCTCTCTTATCTGAAAAGAGCCCTAGAGTGGTAGATCACGTGTTCTGACCTGATGTACTAATATAACTTCCACTGTCCAGGTCGATAGCTCTGTCCACCACACCTACAGTCCCTCTGGCGAGGCAGCCCTCAAGGGAGACACATGACCTCACCACCATCTCTACGTATCCCTCCACCTCCACCTCCAACAAGCTAATAGAATCTTGGGGAAGCATCTGACCAGAGGAGGTCAATCCTTACATGCAGCCAGCACCCTATGAGTGATCCCAACGCAGAGACAAGGGAGACAATTAGGTCAATGGCAGTGGAAATTGGAACTAAAAGCCACAGAGAGAAGGTAGAATTGAATTTTTGAGGGACCTTGCTGTGAGGAAGCAGAAGCTATGAGTCAGATGACAAGGTGTGTGAACAGAAAAGAATGAAAACAGTCAACATTCATCTCAACAGAGATCAGAGAAGGGAGGATAGGAAAAATGACAGGAGGATGGGCCCTCCAGGCTGGGTGGTGAGAATGGGCTCTGAGGCCGCCTCTAGGGTTCCTGATGGTTCTCTGCAGGGTCAGATCCATTTCCAACCTCCATGTTTTCTCATGATAGTACCCCGCAACACCCCTCAAAGGCTGGCCCTACTGTTGCATCTTGCCAACAAAAAGGAACCAACTAAAATAGGACTTGCTCTTTAATAAGTTTTAAACCCAAAGGACAAAACTGGACGATAGATGCATGCAAGGTTCATGATGCTACCTGAAAATTAGAGACAGTGGCTGAAATCTGAAAGCTAGCAATGTATTTTTCCAAGTGCAATCTATAGGCAAGACTTAAGGAAAAGGAAAACTGAAGAGCAAAACTTTGTTGGGAAACAAGACAGTAGTCTTAAACTATCTCTCTACAGATTCCTTACTAATTTTGCAAAGGTGAAAATAACAGTTTTATGGTGGAGATCCAGTTAAATGTGTGGATTTTGATTACATTTATGTAAGAGGCTATACTTAGAAAATATACACTATATTATTTAGAAGTAAAGGGGCATCCAGTTAAATGTCTGGATTTTGATTACATTTATGTAAGAGACTATCCTTATACTTAGAAAAAAACCACTATATTATTTAGAAGTAAAGGAGCATAATGTCTGCAACATTGTTCTCAAATCATTCAGAAATATATATATATATATATATATATATATATATTTTAATAAATAGAGAGAGAGAGGGAAAGAAAACAAATATGACAAAATGTTTAACAATTGGTGAACAGAGGTGAAGAATTTATGGGCATTCTTTTAGTTGTGTTGCAATTTTTCTGTAAGTTAGAAACGGTTTCAAAGGTAAAAGTTATGGGGGCACCTGGGTGGCTTGGTCGGTTAAGCGTCTGACTATTGATTTCGGCTGACAGTGTGGAGCCTGCTTGGGAGTCTCTCTCTGCCCCTCCCCCACTTGCATGCTCCTGCATGCACATGTGCTCTCTTTGTCTGTCTCAAAATAAATAAATAAACTTAAAGCTAAAAGTTATGAAAAATTAACACATAAAAACACAAATGGTTTTTAAAAGTGCACTCTAGGGGCACCTGGGTGGCTCAGTCAGTTGAGTGACCAACTCTTGATTTCTGCTCAGGTCATGATCTCACAGTTAATGGGATCCAGCCTCCAGTTGGGTTCTGCACTGACAGCATGGTGTTGACTTGGGATTCTCTCTCTCTCTCTCTCTCTCTCTGTCCCTCCCCCACTCTCTTTCAAAATAAATTTTTTAAAAAGTGCACTCCAAAACTAATTAGATTCTTGTTACAGGAAAACTGACTTATTTTGAGTACTGACAAATCATCATGTTAGATGACTGTAGACATTATTTCTTCTTTATAAGAATCTGCACATAAAACTAACTTGATTTGCAAGACTTTTGCTTGGAGAAATCGTACTGACACCAAGCAAATGGTTTAGCAAGATATATTTATTGCTTAAAATGTAGTCTGGAAAAGGAAAGAAGAAAGGGAAGGAAGGAAGGAAAAAAGAAAGAAAAGCAAGAATGACATTTTGGCTCAAACTTTATGTTGGTTTTTTGTTGTTGTTGTTTTGATTTGTTTGAGATTTTATTTTCAAGTAATCTCTACATCCAATGTGGGGCTCAAACTCACAACCTCAAGATTAAGAGTCGCATGCTCTAACTGACTAAGCCAGCCAGGTGCCCCATTGATTCAAACTTTAAATTCAAGATGAGA
>NW_024412403.1:72965266-72966252 GCF_014898765.1 Herpailurus yagouaroundi | reverse complement strand
GAGTCCTTCTGATTGAGGCAATAAGTAAGTTAATGAATAAATAAATAAATAAATAAGCAAACAAACAAACACATAAATTCAAGATAAAAACTATTCAACTTTTGAATAGTGAGTTTGGATTACTTTGATAACAAGCTATCAAACTAAACATGTCTAAAAAAGGTTTAAAGATACTCTGTGCTCTCTTTTCCTGCAAATAAGCCACAGATATACTTTAAAAATTGAGACATAATTCACATACTATGTAATTCACCAATGGTTTTTAGTATATTCGCAGCGTTGTGCAACCATCACCATTGTCTAATTCCAGAACATTTGCAACACCCCAAAATGAGACCCTGTACTCATTAGCAGTCACTTCCCCCCTCCCTTGGCAAACACTAGTCTACTTTCCATTTCTGTGCATTTGTACATTCTGGATGTTTGATGTATATTGAATCATACAATGTGTGTCTGTCTTCTCTCACTTATAATAATGCTTTCGAAGTTCATCCATGTTGCAGCACATATTAATCGGTATTTCCTTCCTTTTTATGGCTGAATAATATTCATTGTCCGGACAAACTTGCCACATTCGTTTATGAGTTCATTAGCTGATGAACATTTGAATTGTTACCACCGTTTGGCTATTATGAATAATGCATCTGTGAACATTCATGTACAAGTCTTTGTGTGGCCATGTTTTCAATTCTCTTGCCTATACATACTGGGAATGAAATTGCTGGGTCAGGCTGTAATTCTGTTTGACGTTGAAGAACTGCCAGAATGCTTTCCAGTTTCTGCACACTTTACATTCCCACCAGCAGGGCAGGAGTGTTCCATTTCCTTCTCGTGCTCATCAACACTGGTTATTTTCTGTCATTTGTATTCCGGCCATCCTAGTAGGTGTGAGGTGGCCTCTTTGTGATTTTGACTTGCATTTCCCCAATGGCTAATGATGTTGAACAGTCACATGCCTTTACTGACTTATTTCTATATCTTTGGAT